>NC_140978.1:37806000-37918500 GCF_056783735.1 Eptatretus burgeri | reverse complement strand
CTAAAAATTCTCCATTGAATTCATATATATATATATATATATATATATATATATATATATATATATATATATATATATATATATATATATATATATATATATATTTAGAGTACGATACCTCGAAAGGTTGTAGATGGATTGTGACAAAACTTGGTGGACAAGTTAGGTCGGTTATAAGCCAATTGGACTTTGATGAAGGTCCGGATGTAGATCCGGCCCATCAGTGGGATATAAAATGTAAATTGTTCAGCCTGATAGAGGTATGCTCTCCACAGAGTGCTGTTCCAGTTAATGTATGGAACGGTAGTGGCAGCAGAAGTAGGGGACAAGTTTTAAATTTGAGTTAGTCATCTGGAAGCATTTGAGATATTAGCATGACCGATCAACAACTTGGGCACAAATCAATGACTGCGACATCTGAGGGTCTCCTCAAAAGGTGAATGTGCTGTTGGTGTCCGTTCATCCATCACCTTATAACCCCATCTATCAAACAAAAGCAAAACCAAAACATACAAATTGTGTTTGTACAGCAGGACCAAGATCCCACAGCTTTCATTTCAAACAATTCCAAAACCATTGGAACACTTGTATGTACAGTATGTATGCCATTGACTTAGCTTGTTGCACACATTAATATCGTCATGCCCCCAAATCGTTTGTGAAAACAAATGTACGCATGGAAAGGTGTACTCACAGTAGGTATATCGTGTGTGAGTGTCATCTTCAGAAGTGCTAAAATAAAAATAAATAAATAAAATAAAAACAAAACAATGCAAAACATTTAAATTTCACCTTTAGAATGCCCGACTGGATTGCATAAGGAGATTCTTGGCAAGGGACATGATAGCAACTGAAAAAGGTGTTATGTTGAAGGTATTGGATCGGATTTAGAAAATATCGAAATAAGATTCAGCAATAGACAAATCGATCCACAACTCCGAAGCACACGATATGAGCAAGAGCTCGGAATGCAAGTGACATTGGTAATTTGCTAGCACATGATTGGTGGGGTAGATGGGAGTGGGTGGGGTTTACACCTGCTGTCCTCATGTTCCACCCACTGGAACATCTCCACCTGGCGTTTCAACTTCACAGCGTACACCTTAACATCGTAGTTTGGGTCGTGCAGTACCTGGGGAGGGAAGCAAGGTGTGAACCCGGTTAAATAAAAAATAAATAATAATAAAAGGGGATTTAATGTCTATGAAACTTGATTTTAAACTTAAACAAATATATAGCTTCAAGTCATTAGTCATGACACAAGAGCCTTTTATTAAAAAGGATTAAAATCAACAAGATGTCAAATGAAGTATGCCAACCACTGTTGGAAGCAAGAAGCTGACATTTCTGGCAGCAACCCTTCATCAGACAAGGGGTTAACGCTGTTCTTCACTTTTGCTCGGATGAAGCGACAACACCCGAAATGTCAGTCTCGTTGAGTCCCATGGTGATGAGTACACATCAACATCCTGTCGATTCCGTCCATTGTTCAACCTGTCTGCTGACACCAGCCTTCACCAGCACAATTAGTTCTTCATTCTACCATTTATAATAAAACTGTCCCTTTCACATCTTTCTTCAAAACCAATTCATGGGCCTCTGTCACCTCAACATCCCTTCCCAAGTTCATTTGTCATCTCTTCTCATTTTCTTAAGTTCTTTGATCCAAAATATATTCCAGTTTGTACATTTTCTCCCACAAACACTTCGGTTTGGTGCTGAAGGTTCACATCATGGTCACGATGCATGCACAACAATTGCTCAACAACTGGGGATGGTTCAATGTTGAGAAAAGTAAAATGGTTACACTTATAGTTCAGTGCTGAAATTTTGCACCATGGTGGCCTACCCTGAGGAAATTACACCAATGTTGGTCAAAGCTTTCTGGGATAAACCAAGACGGCAGCTAACAGTCACATTTGCTGTGGTAGAGGCAGACCATCAAGCTCCTTGTAAGGGAGACCATCAAAACACCAGCTGAAAGCCACAGCAGAGTCGACACATCTTGGAAATGCATTCATCTCTCATGTAATTTGTGTTCAAATGGAGGAGTGGGTTCAAAAATGGCCGAGGGTCAGTGAGCGATCGAGATTCACGTGCAACAAATTGCTGTCACTCAAGAAAACATTAAACGTGTTGAACAGCTAATTTTGGAAACTCATCAGATTACAAAAGGTGAAGCTGCAAAACGATTTGATATCAGCGTGCCAACTCTGGCACATTCATTACCTCCGCCACACAAGGGAGAGGTTATGTTTTCACCCATTTGTCTGTCTGTGAGCAGGATATCTCAAACTGTTATGGACAGATTCAGACAGAACTTGGTCGACAGGTTGAGTGTGACAAGGACGACTTTTTTCGATTTTGGTGAAGATCCGTACACGAGAATTTCCAAGTGATTCTTCACCATTGAGCGATGGGCCAAAAACAATATACAGCATGATATCTCAAAAAATAAATAAATAAATAAATAAAAACTGTGGATGGAATCGGATGACCCTTAGTGGATGAGTTGGGTTGGTGACAAGAACAAGCCTATTAGATTTTGGTTAAGATCTGGATGTGGATGCGACCCATCAGTGGGATACAAAACGTCAGCTGTTCAGCCTGGAGAAGGTATGCGCTCTTCCAAATGCCATCCCGGTTCTTCCTTTAAATTAAATAAAGGTAGTGCAAGGTATAATAGAACCTAATATTTGAACAAACAAAAAAAAAAACAAGTCAAAAGCATATGTGGTCAATTGGCATTGAAAAACAGCTCCTGGCATGCAAGCGGAGTGAGGGGGAGACAATTGCTGGAAAAAAGAAAGAAAGAAAGAAAAAGAATGTGACATGGTGTTGGGGCCACCATTCAAAAGTATATTTTTAAATAAAGGTGCACAACAACTTGAACTATCCTCATGCTTCCAGTATATCAACCACCTTCATGCATCCAGTTTTAATACACTGCCTGTGTGCTGCCTTTGTTCTTACCAAATGAAAAACAAACGAAACCACTCTAATGTTTGAGAACACCATTCCTCCAAATTCGTTGGTGCAACATTTTCCACATTAAAAAAAAAACATTTCATCATTTCTCATTGCTCTCAGAGTAGTCCTTTATCAACATGAACCTCCGTTTAGAGTCCCTGTGCTTGTCCTAATACAAAGGAAATGCATCAGCCCGAGTGAAACATGTTGCGGGAAATTGACAGTGAAATGTTAAAACATTGGTAAACGGACCTGCTGGGTACTCAACGGACCAGAGATGTGCACCAAGCCACCTTCGTTGGCTTGAGAGGGAGCATCCAGTCTTGACAAGGGCAACACCGTCGCCCTACCTTCCTCAAGTGCAGCTGCCATTTTTGCTGCTTGGCCCTACAATTAGCCACAAAGTTTGTCGCTTCAGGTTTCAGAAATCAAAAACGATCTTAAGGAGATACCAGTTGATATCACAAACCTACCAGGCTGGTTACATTAATAATGCAGAAAAAGCACGAGGCCTCTAAATTCACAGCATTGTATCAGTTTCACAAAAGGCTTCATTCAAAACTGACAAGATATCATATTGAAAGGTTGTGGTTTTTCTATTTGGGTGTGGCTCATCAAGGATTATATAATGATCAAATAAATGAAAACCCCAAAACAAACTTATGAGCACTCAAGGGACTGTGGGAACAGCTTCCCAGTTAATTAGGCCTTGTATCACCTGAAACAACTTACTACTCTGGCAATTCAGAATATCAAGTCTTAATGACTCGATCCGATTTGACATGCCTCATTGCAGAACAGAAGGAAGAATGAAGCAAAACAGAGCAGGACTCCAAGTCCAACTCCCAATGCACTTTGCCTCAGACCAGTCAACAGCGACGGTTTTGGATGAGAGGTTTTCTTTACGTGAGAGTCTTTGCTTTTCTGCGAAAACAGAGGTAGAACAACCATGAAATATTTATTATAGCTCAGTGAACCTCAAAAACCAGAGAAATGGAGGTGGGTTCAGATCTCGGGAATAACGAGGACCAGGAACTGACAAATGAAGATGTTGAGGAACAGCAGGATATCTTAAGTGACAGCATGCACACAATCAACCAATGTGGTCTTGGGTTAGCTCAGAAACAAACTCAAACCATCATCTGTTTTAGTGTTGGCATTTCAATTTTCCAAATGTTTCAATTTTTCAAGTAGTCTGGAAGGGACACGATTTTGATTTCTTAAATTTTTCTATCCTCAGTGGTTTAAAACAGATAAAAGTCCAACTCGTGGGAACAATTTACTCGATTTGGTCTTAGAATCCGAAAATGGACCAATTAATAACTACGAACAATTGACGGCCTTTTTTGGGAGTGATCTTTTTCAAAATTGAGTGCACGTCGGATATGGTTTTTGTTAAACGGGTAGGAAAGGTCTTAATTAGAAATTATCGAAAAAGTGATCGTCATGCTATGAAGGAATGCTTAGAGCAGTATAGTTGGCCCAATCAATTTGCAGACTGTTGAAATATTGAGGAAATGTCCACCACTTTTGTTCATTCAAACGATGTACATGTTAAGATAATTTTGTGCTGAACTTTAAAAAGTATCCACACAGCATTATAAATTTGCAAAGGAGAAAATGTAGGTTGCCAAAAAAAATATAAGCATTCTGGAAATACAGTCGATAGAGATGCTCCTCGTGTGATGACTAAAATTATTCGGAGAAAAAAAAATAAGAGAATACAATAGGACAATTGAAAACAAAGGACTGGAAGCTAATGATTGGAATTTATAAAAGCAGAAATTACTCTGATATCCAAGTTGCAAATTCTAAAAAAATAAAAATAAAAATAAATAAAAAAGAGAAATTAATTTAAGATGGGGATAAAGCCAATTGTTTAAATCAACATTTTAATAGTCTTTGTAGATGATGGTAAAATGTTTCCCATTTTGCAGCGTTACTTCCCCGACTGATTTAACAGAGTGCAGTTTTCCACTGGAAAAAGTTTGAGTATTTATCCAAATTGCTGAATAAAAACCTCATCTGGGCCAAATGGTATTCCATCATGCTAAATGAAAAGGTTGGCTTTTGAACGAGGTTATCCCATCAATATTCGAATCGAGTTTCCACACCTCAAAAATACCCGTTATTTGGAGCAAAGCAAATGTTATTCCAATTTACAAAATAGAAGATTGTCTATCATGTGTATCTAATTATCAGCCTGTTAGTCTTATGTGTCTCATGTGAAGTTATGGAATCAAGGATACAATGCTGGACTACTTGGAGTTAAACAAAATGATTAATGAACAGCATGGCTTTATCAGGAATAAATCTACAGCACTGGAATTATTGCTTTGTCTCAATGAATGGATTAACGAAGGTAGACAAGGGAAAAATCTGTGGACATCGTATATTTGGATTTTGCGAACGCTTTTGATACTGGATCCCATTATGAGCTTCTCAATATTGTTTCTAACTTTCATATTCGTGGGAAATTTGTGCGTCGGATAGAGGCCCGTTTACCTCATCGTACGCAGAGAGTTGTGGTCAGCAATGATTACTCTGGCGAAGTGTTAGTAAAATCTGGGGTTCATCAGGGTAGCGTTTTGGGTCCTCTTCTAGCTTTGATGGATATTAATGCTTTGCTAAAAGTACTCAAGAGTATTTCAGTTTTTACATTTGCAGATGATTCTAAGATAGCTTTTCATACAAGGAAATTTGGGAAACAGCCAAACTTGAAAAGGATTTGAACCAACTTTTTTCCTTGGACAAACAAGATGCAATTGAAAAATGTGTACTTTTGCACCTTGGAGGTTAAAAATTTTTTTTTAAACGTTATACAGTCAGCGGTGTAAAGATGAACAGTGTTGACAGCATAAAGGATTTAGGGGTCATGAGTAGAGATTTGGAATTTACCAACCATTGTACAACAATTACTGAAAAAGGCTAGTGTTCTATGAATAGTTTGCTTTGATCCTTTGTAACCAAGGAGATGGGATTAATTTTTGGGGGGGGGGGGAAGTTTTAAATGCTTTTGTACAACATACATTGGAATACACATCACAAGTCTGGTTACCACACTTTATTAGGGATATTAAACTAATCGAGTCAGTACAAAGGCAGTTCTCATGCAGAATACCTGCACTTGAACATTTGGGCAATACATATCAAAATACCTTGGAATTACGTAGACTGAGGGTTGATCTCATTTCTGTTAACAAAATTTATTATGGGTACGTAAACATTAATTTTAGAGATCTTTTGGTTTATATAACAAACCAAACTCGATCAAATGGATTTCCTTTATCTGACCGCAACCATATCTCGGACATGTATGAACAGATTTTATTCGTACTTGGCCCAAAAAAAAATAAAATAAAATAAAATAAAAAAACACATGATTGTAAACAAACATGTCATTTGTCGAGATCGGATCCAAGATGGCTGACTCCTGGCCATTTTGTGACATAAATGTGCAACCATTTCTCAGACATGCATGGTCTGATTTTGTTCAAATTTGGCACAAGAACAGTATGGCATACACATGCCCCACACTTTATTTTGCGATCTGATCAACAATGGTCGACTGGGAGACTGGCGGGCATTTTATTTGTATTAAAAAAAAAAAACTTAAAAAAACTGGTATCAAACACGTCCTCAACCATTTATTGGACATGCATTTACCGATGTTCATCAAACTTGGCAAACAAATAAATGATGGCTTACATTATAAGACCTGAGTGCAAGAAGTACTTTAGTCACAAAATAACACTTTTAAGATATTGAGGATCAAAGTTTTCAAAACATGCTGCAGATACTTTTTTTAAAGGTGGCACATACTATGGAGCCTGTTGCTGGTTCCAGTGGCTATACAGAGCAGACAAACCCTTTTTGGGGGAAAAATAATCCTTTATTACAAAGAAAATTAGTTTTGGACTCAAGTACTTTTTGTGGATAAATACCTGGACTTAGGTACTTTTTGCGACAAAATGGCTGGACTTGGGTACTTTTAACACACAAAGCTCTTTATTGCTCATTTTTGATTGCCAAACAGTCATTTTTACTGTGTCTCATGGGGCTGTACAGTGTACATACATCCAATACATGGGGAATCTGGGTCAGCACAGCATTGCATCGCACTGCCACATGCACAGTTTTATGAGAGCTCAAAAGCTGATGATGAATGTAGTGCCTTTTTCAGTACCAGCAAAGTATAATGCATAGAAACTACATACCTGATGCTTTGGCATCCTTCATTCTCTTTCTAGCCCAGTCTCCAGAGTTTCTTTTACGTTTTTTGCCCCCGTCATGGCTGTTATCAGGGTTATCCTCATTCACATCATGCTGTCCAGCCTCCATGGTCACCATTTTCACAGCTTGTCATGTGACACATACTAGCATTTTGATTGGACAGTCATGGACTGAGGAACTTCTTGCTCAAACATTATGGACTTGGGTATTTCTTGCACTACATTTTAGTGAATTCAGCAATGACCATATACCAATATACAGGACTTGCGTACTTATTTTAAGAATTTTTTGGTATCAAATGATGCTCTGGCCATTTTAGATTATAGTACTGGTGCCAGCTCATTTTTTTTTTAAATGTGACTTAAGTACTTCTTGTACGCAGGTCTTCACATGCATGTCATTTCCATTTGAAGATCAGATGCAAGATGGCCGACTGGCAGCCATTTTGACACTCAAATGTGTCCCCAACCATTTCCTGAACATGCATTGTCCGATTTTGGTGAAATTTAGCACAAACACAGTACTTGATGGCATACACATTTACCTCACTTTATTTTGCGATCCGATCAAAGATGGCTGACTGGCAGTCCTTTAACTCTGTACAGTAAAATCACGAAAACAACGGGGGGGGGCGTGACATTTGTCTTTTTCATTTTTATTTTACTTGTTTCAAGAGTTTTATAGATTTAGTCAATCGGTGTTTAATATTCGAACTGTGAGAATTTGGAACAGTTTTAACTCCAGGGTTGTTCTTTCCCTGAATTTGAACAATTTATTACTGAATTGGAGAAAAAGTGGAATAAAGTCTTCTTTAAAATTTTTATTTTAAAGTCAGAGTTAATTTCTGACATGCAGATAACAAGTCACCTGAAAGGCTGCCGTCTGCTTGGTCAGGTATTTATGACCAAGTAATATATTGTTGTGGGCCGGTGGCGAGAACGACCGCTAGTTGAGGAAGTTTACGCCGTCTCCCACCAGACTCCACGGAATTATAGGCCGTCGCTCCGGATAACTCCGCGAGCCGGCGGGTTGATTAATCGACTGTGAAACGCCAATATCTCGACCGCGTGGCGCAGGGTTAATTGTCCAGATCCAATACACCTAAGTAACCATGCAGTCTTGGCTACCAGGGATTCATTCCCTCGGAATGTCTGGTCGAACCGGATCACTCTACCAGCTACGGTAGAATATCAACTTCCACCTACCAACTCCAGCTCCAGCTCGGATGCAGTCGAGCGGGCCTGCCCAGGACGTTCCGGCTACGATGTACCGATTACTGGGGATGAAACCCTGTCTAAACTCAGATACGAACCATGCTGGACCAAATAAAGAAAGGACGGAAATGAGCTGGGAACATTTCTAATAATTTATTTACAGTAAAAGACAGCCAAAGGCAAGACTTAACACGAATATGCAGGAAGTATTTACAATGATCCAAAAACACTAATTCAGTTCTACTTAAAGAGGGGCCCACACGCAGACACGCACAAAAAGAAAAGAAACCCCGGAGTTCTTTATTGGACCATCCAGCTGATGAGAGAGAGAGACAAGCTGGGGGTCAGAGTTCGGTGGGTACCTGACCATCGGAGGGAGGGCGTGCTCCGCGATGCGGCGGGGGTCCACGGAGAGAGAGACAATCGGGGTCCACGGAGAGGGGGGGGTCAGGGTCGCTCTGTCCTTCCTTGTGGAGGGCCAGCAGAGACACGTTCGCCGCCTTGATGGCCCTCTGCTCAACCCTCGTGACAGCAAAAAACTGTTTCGTAACAGCAACATAGACCTCCTGTGACCACTCTTCGTGACCACCCCTTCGTAACAGCAAAAACCCTTAAGAACCTCTCGGAACTCTCGTGCAACCCACCAAACAACGCCTCAGAGAGTATCTGGAATTTATGGACCTCCCTCAGTGGGGAGGGGCCTTGGTCAGCACACCTCACTGTTCACCTATAATTGGCCAGGATCCTATGGGCACAGCCTTCTTGGGCGGAATTTCAGCCATGCCAGGAGAAAGCTGCCCCTCCCCTCCACACGCGTTTGGTGGTGAAGCCACCATTGCGTGTGGAACGTTCGTGGAAGCCAAGGACAAGGATCGCGAGGCCTCCCTCTCGGCAAGTCAAGATACGAGCAGCCAACGGTGGTGATGGAGCGTGAGGGGCAGGTGGTGAGATGTAATAACCTAACTATAAAAAAAAACATCAAAACACACATATTCGACTCTCCCACGAGACAAAAGGAAGGGACCTGTCTCACACGTACTTACCAGCATAACTAACTTTTGGGACCTGAATGTTGGATACAAATGGTTTCCAGATCCGTAACAATATTTTTGTTGCAATTCGACTTTTGGTGTGTGGGCCCTCTTTGTACTACATGTTTTCTTTTTGTTCGGTTCTTTTTGGACGGAGGATTTTTTTTTCCTCTCACAGTTCGAATAATAAACACCAATCGTCCAAGTCTGTAATACTCTTGAAGCAAGTAAAAAAATGTCTGTGAATATCAATACGAAAAATGAAGGGTGTATAAAGCAGCTTAACAAGTCCTTTTACCACGGAATCGATCTCATTACAAAATAAATCCCCCCCCCCCCGCCCCAGCACACCTGGGCTTGGTTAAAGGTAAGCTAATGCTGAAGGAGTACAGCAGGTGAGTATACAACAAAGCTGTGAAAACAAATGAAAATTTGGTCCATCGGACCAACTCGTTTGTAAAACGATTCCATGCTCTGGAAACGCCACATTTTTTTTTTTTTTTTTTTTTACATAGCACACCGCCCACCGACTCCCCACCCACCTACTCGCCGCTCACCTACTCACCGCCCGACTCACCTACTCGCCGCCCACAGATTCCCCGCCCCGCTGCTCACCACCCACCGACTCGCCGCCCACCTACAGACTCCCCGTCCACCTACTCGCCGCTCACCTACTCACCGCCCGACTCACCTACTCGCCGCCCACAGATTCCCCGCCCCGCTGCTCACCACCCACCGACTCGCCGCCTCCCCGCCCACCGACTCCCCGCCCCACCGCTCAGACTCGCCACCTCGCCGCCCACGGACTCGCCTCCTCACCATCCACCTACTCGCCGCCCACCGACTCGCCGCCTCACCGTCCACCGACTCGCCGCCCACCGACACGCCGCCTCACCGTTCACCTACTCTCCGCCCACCGACATGCTGCCTCACAGTTCACCTACTCGCCGCCCACCGACACGCCGCCCACCGCCTCGCCGCCCCACCGTCCACCTACTCGCCGCCCACCGACTCGCCGCCTCCCCGCCCACCGACTCCCCGCCCACCGACTCGCTGCCTCCCGACGCGCCGCCTCACCGCCCGACTCGCCACCTCACCGTCCACCTACTCGCTGCCCACCGCCACGCCGCCCACCGCCTCGCTGCCCCACCGTCCACCTACTCGCCGCCCACCGACTCCCCGCCCCACCGTCCACCTACTCGCCGCCCACCGACTCGCCGCCTCCCCGCCCCACCGCCCACCGACTCGCCACCCACCAACTCACCGCCTCACCGTCCACCTACTCACCGCCCACCGCCTCACTGTCCGCCTACTCCCCGCCCACCGACTCGCTCCTCACCGTCCGCCTACTCGCCGTCCACCTACTCCCCGCCCACCGACTCGCTCCTCACCGTCCACCTACTCCCCGCCCACCGACTCGCCGCCCCACCGTCCACCTACTCACCGCCCACCGCCTCACTGTCCGCCTACTCCCCGCCCCCCGACTCGCCCCTCACTGCCCACCGACTCGCCGCCCCACCGTCCACCTACTCACCGCCCACCGCCTCACTGTCCGCCTACTCCCCGCCCACCGACTCGCCCCTCACTGCCCACCGACTCGCCGCCCCACCGTCCACCTACTCACCGCCCACCGCCTCACTGTCCGCCTACTCCCCGCCCACCGACTCGCCCCTCACTGTCCGCCTACCGACTCGCCGTCCACCTACTCCCCGCCCACCGACTCGCTCCTCACCGTCCACCTCCTCCCCGCCCACTGACTCGCCCTCACCGCCCACCTACTCACCGCCGGTGAAGTCGCCATCGCGATTTGCAGATACTCTCTTTGGCCTTGCCTTTATTCCTTATGTTGCTCCTCAACGAGTTTTTGATGAACGCGCGCGACAGACAGCAGCTTTGCTCAGATCAATCGCGATGTAAATGAGCCTCTTGCGAGCGAGTTTTAGCTCCGGAGATCAGCGAAACCGTCTCGACGCGGAGTAGCCGTTTCCACCTCCGGTCACTCCACCGCCGGCTACACCGCACTTGTTTTCTCTGCACATGAACCTCTCCGTCGTTCGATATGGAAGTAAAGCCGGCTGTCCTCTCTCTCCAATTGCGTTCTGGGGGTAAAATGTGCCGTGGTATTTGTTTTTTTTTTACAAAAGAGGAGGCAAATCGTGCTCTTTCACTCTTTACCCAAAAGGGAGGTGGGAGAGCAGCGTCGTCGATATAGCACGGGCACGGTGGACCAAACGACGTTCACTCGTCATTATACGAAGAAGAAGAAGAGAGGGAAAAAAAAACCTTCGAAACATTACCGAGCTGTAATGTACTTTGTACGTCGACTTTTTAAAAAAAATTTTATTTTAATAAAATCCTGTCTAAAGATACAGTAATGTACAGTAATCGGTGATTTGCAGGCATTTAAAAAAACACCAATAAACAACAACAAAGTGTAATAAGTGCTGTAAATAACGCGCTCGAGATTCCGGGTTAAAAAAATCTGCTCGATCAGACGGTGTGATACAACTGAGGCTGTTTAAAAGGTGTTTCCAAAGGGATGATGAAGGAATGTTTGCGTGTCGACGTGTGTGTGCGTGGTGCCCCTCACACCGTGTGACAGATTTAATCGGCAGGGCCGGAACCGGAAGTGAAGCGACACGGAAGTAGTGGTTTCTCTCAAGCATTGGCGATCTGTTTACCTGGACAGCTCGTCCTCGTCCTCGGCCTCGTCCTCGGCCTCGTCCTCGGCCTCGTCCTCGGCCTCGTCCGGCTCCGACCTGATCTCAGGTTTTCCTTTTTGCCGTCTCCTCGACACCGTCACCGACCTCTGTCTTCCTTTGTGTGTCGCATTTTCTCCCCAGTTTACAATCGTCCCACACACGACGCGCGATGGCGGCTGGAACCACCCTGGTCCTTCTCCTGGACCTGGTCCTCCTGCTGAGAGTGGTGGACCGCTCGGAGAGCGCGTCCGCGGTGTTCCAGCCCCTTCGTCGGTTCAGGCGCAACTCGATGGGTGTGGGAGACGAGTCGACCGCGACAACTGCCAATTCGAGTCACGGACCGAGTTCGGAGATGAACGTGAACTGTTCCGCCCATCCGGAGTTCGTCCACAAACTGATCCAGAACACCTTCTTGGTGAGTGGGACACGCGGCAGGGAGTGAGACACGCGGCAGGGAGTGGGACGCGCGGCAGGGAGTGAGACACGCGGCAGGGAGTGGGACACGCGGCAGGGAGTGGGACACGCGGCAGGGAGTGGGACGCTCGGCAGGGAGTGAGACGCGCGGCAGGGAGTGGGACGCGCGGCAGGGAGTGGGACGCGCGGCAGGGAGTGGGACGCGCGGCAGGGAGTGAGACGCGCGGCAGGGAGTGGGACGCGCGGCAGGGAGTGGGACGCGCGGCAGGGAGTGGGACGCGCGGCAGGGAGTGGGACGCGCGGCAGGGAGTGGGACGCGCGGCAGGGAGTGGGACGCGCGGCAGGGAGTGGGACGCGCGGCAGGGAGTGGGACGCGCGGCAGGGAGTGGGACGCGCGGCAGGGAGTGAGACGCGCGGCAGGGAGTGAGACGCGCGGCAGGGAGTGAGACGCGCGGCAGGGAGTGAGACGCGCGGCAGGGAGTGAGACGCGCGGCAGGGAGTGAGACGCGCGGCAGGGAGTGAGACGCGCGGCAGGGAGTGAGACGCGCGGCAGGGAGTGAGACGCGCGGCAGGGAGTGAGACGCGCGGCAGGGAGTGAGACGCGCGGCAGGGAGTGAGACGCGCGGCAGGGAGTGGGACGCGCGGCAGGGAGTGGGACGCGCGGCAGGGAGTGGGACGCGCGGCAGGGAGTGGGACGCGCGGCAGGGAGTGGGACGCGCGGCAGGGAGTGGGACGCGCGGCAGGGAGTGGGACGCGCGGCAGGGAGTGGGACGCGCGGCAGGGAGTGGGACGCGCGGCAGGGAGTGGGACGCGCGGCAGGGAGTGGGACGCGCGGCAGGGAGTGGGACGCGCGGCAGGGGAGTGGGACGCGCGGCAGGGAGTGGGACGCGCGGCAGGGAGTGGGACGCGCGGCAGGGAGTGGGACGCGCGGCAGGGAGTGGGACGCGCGGCAGGGAGTGGGACGCGTGGCAGGGAGTGGGACGCGCGGCAGGGAGTGGGACGCGCGGCAGGGGAGTGGGACGCGCGGCAGGGAGTGGGACGCGCGGCAGGGAGTGGGACGCGCGGCAGGGGAGTGGGACGCGCGGCAGGGAGTGGGACGCGCGGCAGGGAGTGGGACGCGCGGCAGGGAGTGGGACGCGCGGCAGGGAGTGGGACGCGCGGCAGGGAGTGGGACGCGCGGCAGGGGAGTGGGACGCGCGGCAGGGAGTGGGACGCGCGGCAGGGGAGTGGGACGCGCGGCAGGGAGTGGGACGCGTGGCAGGGAGTGGGACGCGCGGCAGGGAGTGGGACGCGCGGCAGGGAGTGGGACGCGCGGCAGGGAGTGGGACGCGCGGCAGGGAGTGGGACGCGCGGCAGGGAGTGGGACGCGCGGCAGGGAGTGGGACGCGCGGCAGGGAGTGGGACGCGCGGCAGGGAGTGGGACGCGCGGCAGGGAGTGGGACGCGCGGCAGGGAGTGGGACGCGCGGCAGGGAGTGGGACGCGCGGCAGGGAGTGGGACGCGCGGCAGGGAGTGGGACGCGCGGCAGGGAGTGGGACGCGCGGCAGGGAGTGGGACGCGCGGCAGGGAGTGGGACGCGCGGCAGGGAGTGGGACGCGCGGCAGGGAGTGAGACGCGCGGCAGGGAGTGAGACGCGCGGCAGGGAGACTCCTATTCCCAGATGATGCTCTCAGCTCCTCGGTGCCCTCGTGGTGGTTATTTTCGGTTGAGGTGACGTTTGGAATGATAGCGAAACGCAGGTCGTGGGGATTGTACCACACGAGGTCATGGGGATTGGTTCGTTTATTTGCTTCAAGTTCTTTCAATGACAAGACTGACTTTCCATTCATATTGTTCGACAGTCTTGTCCTTTACTCGTATCGGACTTGGCATCGATTTGAAGACCACCAATGACGTCAGTGAGGTGGCAATCAGTGTCGCTCTCTGTGATCAGCTCCACTCCAGTGGATCTATAATGTCAGTGAGGTTGCCCTCGGAGGTCCTGCGAATGGCGAGGTCGCCCTCGGAGGTCCTGCGAATGGCGAGGTCGCCCTCGGAGGTCCTGCGAATGGCGAGGTCGCCCTCGGAGGTCCTGCGAATGGCGAGGTCGCCCTCGGAGGTCCTGCGAATGGCGAGGTCGCCCTCGGAGGTCCTGCGAATGGCGAGGTCGCCCTCGGAGGTCCTGCGAATGGTGAGGTCGCCCTCGTAGGTCCTGCGAATGGCGAGGTCGCCCTCGTAGGTCCTGCGAATGGCGAGGTCGCCCTCGTAGGTCCTGCGAATGGCGAGGTCGCCCTCGTAGGTCCTGCGAATGGCGAGGTCGCCCTCGTAGGTCCTGCGAATGGCGAGGTCGCCCTCGCAGGTCCTGCGAATGGCGAGGTCGCCCTCGTAGGTCCTGCGAATGGCGAGGTCGCCCTCGTAGGTCCTGCGAATGGCGAGGTCGCCCTCGTAGGTCCTGCGAATGGCGAGGTCGCCCTCGTAGGTCCTGCGAATGGCGAGGTCGCCCTCGTAGGTCCTGCGAATGGCGAGGTCGCCCTCGGAGGTCCTGCGAATGGCGAGGTCGCCCTCGGAGGTCCTGCGAATGGCGAGGTCGCCCTCGGAGGTCCTGCGAATGGCGAGGTCGCCCTCGGAGGTCCTGCGAATGGCGAGGTCGCCCTCGGAGGTCCTGCGAATGGCGAGGTCGCCCTCGGAGGTCCTGCGAATGGCGAGGTCGCCCTCGGAGGTCCTGCGAATGGCGAGGTCGCCCTCGGAGGTCCTGCGAATGGCGAGGTCGCCCTCGGAGGTCCTGCGAATGGCGAGGTCGCCCTCGGAGGTCCTGCGAATGGCGAGGTCGCCCTCGGAGGTCCTGCGAATGGCGAGGTCGCCCTCGGAGGTCCTGGGAATGGCGAGGTCGCCCTCGGAGGTCCTGGGAATGGCGAGGTCGCCCTCGGAGGTCCTGGGAATGGCGAGGTCGCCCTCGGAGGTCCTGGGAATGGCGAGGTCGCCCTCGGAGGTCCTGGGAATGGCGAGGTCGCCCTCGGAGGTCCTGGGAATGGCGAGGTCGCCCTCGGAGGTCCTGGGAATGGCGAGGTCGCCCTCGGAGGTCCTGGGAATGGCGAGGTCGCCCTCGGAGGTCCTGGGAATGGCGAGGTCGCCCTCGGAGGTCCTGCGAATGGCGAGGTCGCCCTCGTAGGTCCTGCGAATGGCGAGGTCGCCCTCGTAGGTCCTGCGAATGGCGAGGTCGCCCTCGTAGGTCCTGCGAATGGCGAGGTCGCCCTCGTAGGTCCTGCGAATGGCGAGGTCGCCCTCGTAGGTCCTGCGAATGGCGAGGTCGCCCTCGTAAGTCCTGCGAATGGCGAGGTGAGGTGGCAATCAGTGTCGCTCTCTGTGATCAGCTCCACTCCAGTGGATCTATAATGTCAGTGAGGTCGCCCTCGTAGGTCCTGCGAATGGCGAGGTCGCCCCCCCCCCCCCGTGCCCCATCTAAAGCAATGTTGAAAGATGGTAAAATGTTCCATGAGGATTGACCCGATATCAAATTGTGAGTTGAAACATCTTTCTTTTTTTTTTTATTCTGTTTTTTTTTTTACTTCTGCCACCGAAGGTGGACTGAGGGTCACGTATTTATCCCTGTTTCGTTGTCTGTGAGCAAGATATTTAAAAGTTATGGACAGATTCTGACGAAACTTGATGGACAGGTTGGGTGTGTGACGAGACCGCATCGATTAGATGTTGGTGAAGATCCGGATCCGGATTAGAGAGTTATTTAATTTTTAAAGTGATTCTTCACTATTGAGAGATAAGGCCAAAATGATATACAGTACTGTATAGCAGGAATATTTACATTGAGGGCTGTGCGCTTTATTTTGGCGAAGCACTGTACATCGCCTTGGTTTTTCAAATTGGAAAATGTACTTTTGATTGTAGCTTCAGTTTTTGTTTAAGCATGTTGTCTTTTAACAACGATGCATTTAACAATCTGATATGTTTGGTATTTGTTGACCTCGTTCCTCCCCTAGCACGAGTTTACCAATGACCATAGTACAGCTGTCACGCTGGCATGGATGGGGGAGAACACCAAGGTGAGCCTTTCACTTCCTTAAACTTCTCTGCAGAGCACGTTTGCACAAGAAAATCGATATATAATCGAGGGAATGTATGTATGTATGTGTACATGCATACGGAGTGTGGACATGCCACCTGCAGGTCAGAGCAGGTATTTGTAAAAAAATAAAAAATAAAAATTCAGGGTGCCGGAGATAACTTGCCTCCTCTTCATGAATGGCACCATTGGATCTTTAACACCAAAAAACCAATTCTGATGGAGAGTAATGTCCAGGTTAGCGTCCGTCCGAGGGATCACACACATCGATTAATCACCCTACCTGCAGATTACTAGGATGATGTCAGTTTATACCTGGGTCAGGATTTGAACCCAGGTGACACAGCTCAGAGGCGAGTGTGTTTACCTCCAAGCTATCCTGCCAGCTTATGGTGGTTAGCATACCTTGATCAATGTGCTGTCGATTCCATTAAATTTATAAACTGTTTGATACCACTTACCATGGTACCAGGAAGCAAAGTGAAGCAGGGCGTTTGTCATCAATAACATCACTCTTTAGTTGTCTAATTTAATGCACTCTATCGAGAAGTTGGTTGCTTGTAGTCCATTATGCGGAAGTAGCTGGTTGTCTTGAATATGAGTGAGGGTATAATCTTGATTAAGCACATTTTCAGACAAAACCCATAACTTGCTAACTTTAATTTATCTACCTGTTTCATTGCATGCCTTGCATTTGCCAGCCATTGAACAGATATTTTCATCGGCGCCAGTTTTTTCCGAAGTTTGTGCCTCACTTTTATCCGGTACCGCTGCAGATCTGTTGCAGTGATACTTTTTCTCTTTATTACTATGTGTCTGCCCTATGATTCCCTTGCAGGTTATTTTGGCCCTAACGACATTCTCGTTGCCACTGCTGGAATGGTTGGGGAGAACGAGGCTTTACCGCAGGTACCCGGAAGGGAGGGAAGGACAAGGAGGAGGTAGATTGTCAGATGAAGGTTTTGGTAGTTTTATGTGGTTCAAGTATAACACACTGCACACCTAAAAGCCATTTGACCCATCCTGTATTCACCAAAACGACCACTCCATTATTCTCACGTCCTGCTTGTCGTGCTAATACTACAGGTAGCCCCATTTGGCCAAGAGTGCCGACTTATGACGGGCGTTTTAAAAAAAAAAATTGAAAAGTTCTCGTAGCGACATGCTCGCAATCGTCCAAGAATCACTAAAATGTTTCAATTTCCAATAAACCTTCCAATATCTCGGAGTTCGGTTCCTGGAAAATGCCGCGATAGTTAAAACTGTGATTGTGGGAACCAAGGGCCAATAGGAAAGCGGGGGTTCTGTTCCTGGACTTCGAGAAAATATTGAGGAAGGTCGACAGCTGCAATAAATAAATAAACACGTCACAATTAAAATAAATATGTAAATGTATATATATAAAGAAAGTTAACATTGAAATATACGTGAAATCCAATAAATACAGTGTAAATTAAACAAAAACACAAGAATTTTACCTTTTAGATTTATTAAAAACCAGCGAGATTGGTGAGGGTAAACATATTACGTACTCGTTCGTACTGTACTCTGCGATAAACAGAAAACGCAAGACTTAGCTCGGAGATGATGATGCTGTTGGAGGGGGAAGGGTGGAGGCTAGAAAGATGTGGATGTAGAACTTTCCATGGCTGCTTGATCCTTGGGAGCACAATGAAGTTGCCTGCTGCATTGCCACATGGAAGAATGGTAAAACAATCTTGCTTGGACAGGAAGGTACGAGATGGCATCCTCTTCCAAAATCATCCCGTCTCTTTGGCGTTAAAAACCTGCTCCAGCATCAATCCATTCGCCTTGATTAGTTCCATGAGCCATGGTTGAACTGGAGCCTTCAGCCCCGGGTGCCACGTGAAAACATTGGGAAATCTGCAATGATTTCTCCCGTACACCGGTCTCCTCAAAGTGCGAGTAAATCCACAACGGGTTCTCTTGTACACCGGTCTACTTGGCCTTTTTTTTTCTGTTTGGTCCTCGATCCAAACATTAAGTGCTTTTTCCATCCTTTCGACGATGATTTCAGGACTGGAATGAGACATTTGAGTTTTGCGGAGCGGGAACACTTGAACGGATATTTGACTCGCGTTTACAGAATCGATTCATTGATCCGGTAATGGCGGCCCACAGATGCCGCGCTTTCACTTCTTGCCGACGTGTCTTACAACTCGATTTCTTCGCACAATATCAGAACCTTTCTCTGCCTTTTGGCACGATTAATTTTGTCCATCGTTTTACATTTGTGCACCATAATTAACTGTTGTGTGTCTACGAGATCTTGTCGATCTTGTAGATCGAGTATTACAGGATCTCCGCATGTCATTTCCTGTTCGATGATGATTCATTGTTAAATTTAGGTTCATTCCCTTGTCCAGGTCTGATTACTACAATTAACGGTGCACTATAAACAAGAAAAGGCTCGTAATTTGAGGTAATCGTACACACGGACACAAACAATGACTCTTCTCAGCTCAAAAACCGCGATTGGCCGAAATGAAATACTGCGATAACAGAATCACAACACAATAGGTTGCCCGCGATAGTAGAGCTCACGATATTGGAGGGTTTACTGTCCAAGTATATAACGAGCAAGAATAAGTTTGCTTAACAACTATATATTGTTGCGGATTTCGCGCCCGCCGGCGTGCGACGGCCACGTAACTCGAATCGCGGCACGTCGCCCACCGGACGGACAATCCAGTCGTGACCCTCTCGGACTAACGCCGGGAACCAGTCACGGGTGGACCTTTCGGTCTCACCGCGATCGAGCCAATCAGCCCCCGCGTGGGATAGGGTTGCTCGCCAAATTCGAACTACCTAAGTACCCACGCGGAGGGTAGACCGGGCGATCGCACCTCGCCGCAGGTCGACTTCGGACACGGGCCACTTAAGCGACCCGTTCCGTACTATCAGAATAACCGAGCGGTGTTATCGTCGACCTCGACGGTTCGATTAATTATCGGGCGTATTCAGCCCACTACCAACCCTTTACGTGAAGCAAGATGGGGATTCAATGGAGGAAAAGACGAAGCGAGGCGGGAGAACAGTTCAACAATAAAGCACATTTATTCGCGGCACACGGGAAGCACACAAATACAATTCCACCAAATGCACACAAAAAAAAGAAAACACACTTCCATTTACACAAAAAGCAAATATAAAAGCGAAAACAATGCAGAGCTAATACCGACTACCGAGCACACGGCAACACTTATACAATTCTACCTCACAGACGGCGCTGACAACACATACCCAAAACCAAGGAAAAGAAATACCTCAAGAATGAGGCGGGCCTGAGGCCGAGACCGGGTCGGGCCTACCCGTCTGGTGATGAGACGCGGAGCGGCGATGGCCCCGCAACCCGCGGGCCTCGTGGACGGTGTCTGGTAGGGGGTGGGAACGGGGCCCCCTTGGTCGCACTATCTCAGCGCGGGGGGAAACAGGAGGGGGTTGCTGATGCTCGGGGTATAGAGGAGCTTTATTATCCCTGGTGTGCGTCTCCACCTCGGCCAGGTCGCGCTGCCGGCCTCCCTCGGGCGTGCAGCTCCTGGCACCGACGCGAGCACCCCCTCGTCCGACTCTCTTCAGCTTCTCCAGCCACTGCAGGCTTCGGGCTCCAGACTTCCACACTCGTCCCCTCCGTTCCGACTCCTTCTCGTTCTCGTTCTCGTTTTCGTTCTCGTTCTCCTTCTCGTTCTCGACTCCGTTCCGACTCCTCCTCGTTCTCGTTCTCCTTTCTCGTTCCGACTCCTTCTCGTTCTCGTTCTCCTTTTCGTTCTCGTTCTCCTTTTCGTTCTCGTTCTCCTTCTCGTTCTTCTGACTGACGAACACCGTCCTTTTATCCCCCCCGTAACTTCGCCTTTTACCTTTCACCTCGCTCCCCATTGGCTCGAGAAAAAGTGGGCGTGAAGGCTTTTTGATCCACAAATTTGCATATATCGATCGCCCTGGGGGCGGGGCCAATTCGCCCCTCGCTCACCGATTGGACGGCAAAAAGTGGGCGTGTGTCGTTTTTGATCCGTTTTTGAAGCACAAAATCCGTGATTTTGTACACGCTGTTCGACGCGCGCTCTGCACGAATCCAACACCGGTACCCACAGCGGGGCAAGAACGGTGGCGATGCTACGGTTGCGAGGTGTGACGTGAAGGTCGTGGCGGTTGTGGTGAAGCGGTGGTTGTGGTCGGTGGTTGATGTTGTGGTTGTGATCATGGCGGTTGGTCCAAAATAAAGATAGTAAAAGAAAAACGGCTATCCTGAAGAGTCGCAGCACGTATAAATGACATGTATTCCCACTAGACAACGGGTTTGGGCCTAACTACACATGCACTTACCGAGATACCTCACCTAAGGGACCTGAATGGTGGTTTGCGAATTTGGTAACCACAACACTACCCCCTTCCCTTTTTACAGACTCGTCCCGAGTCGTCAAATTTTCGTGTGCCATGACGTGTAGTTTTCCCCTAGTACATTTTACCTACGGATCCCTGAGTGCGACATTCATGGTATTCGTGTCCCCAAAATAAGTAACCTGAGGGCTGCGTAACTATCTAAACAAACTCACTCACACGGACGACTTAAATAAAATTGCCGGCGCTAAGACAAACATGCCGGGGGCGCACTCATATGTACAGTACATCTTACCTTAACTTACAAATTTTACACTAAACCATGGCCCAGGATCACTGAACTCTGCAAAAGAAAAGCAGTTAGCAGGGAGCCAGGCTGCCCACATGCAGTCTCTGGCTCAAACAATGCAGGTGACAGGGAACGTGGCTGGCTGCTCACACGCAGTCCAAGGCCTTCCCTTTTGAACTGAACGCAGTGAACCACAACGGTGCTTGGGCTGCACAAACGCAGTCCCCGTGCCAGCTCAAGTGGCACACGCAATGAGCACAACGAATGGATGCATGAACGGTTTGAACTGAATGCAGTGAACCACAACGGTGCATGGGCTGCACAAACGCAGTCTCCGTGCCAGCTCAAGTGGCACACGCAATGAGCACAACGAATGGATGGGTGAACACAAACACGGTGCACGGGCCGCCACTTCAGGCCCGTGTTGTAGCTGCCAACAGGGCAGTTCTCGCAGCTTGCAAACTGTTGCCTTGCGGATCCTGGCGCACATGGAAATGAACAGGGGGGGGCAAAGCAAAAATTGAACGGGGCTGGTGAACGTGGGCAGTGGGCATGGCATGGCAAAGGTGCAGGCAACACAGCCCGCAGAAGAAGGCCGCTGCAGGCAAACACAGCCGGCAGATGAACTGGCCGGCACAGGCCTCGAAGAAAAACAGCCAGCAGATGAACTGGCCGGCACAGGCCTTGCAGCACAGCAGCTGCAGACGATCCAGCCGGCACAGGCCTTGCAGCAAAACAACAGCTGCCGATGAAGTTGGCCGGCCTCTGCCTTGCAGCAACGCAGCCAGCAGATGAAGTTGGCCAGCCTTTGCCGTTCAGTGGAGGTTGGTGGAGGGAGTGCGGTGGTGCTGGCCACTTGGAAGGCGGGCTCGGACCTACCTACCTGTCTCCCTCCCAACCTATCGCCTTTGCCTGTCACTGTACATACCCACTCCCTTAATTTGTCAAACCCCAATTTAGCCCCAACTTATTTTTTTATTGTTTTTATTTTTACTTTCCCACTATAAATCGTCCCCTAACCCCCTTTATCGTCCTTGTTCGGCTAACCTATCCTGTCACCGAGCCTACTCCCAACCCCTACGTTCCCTTCCCGGAGGGGAATAAGGGAGAGCTAGCGTCCTGTGTCGAGGCCCAACGAAGCCTCAGAATGGCCTCCCCAGAGTTCGGCGATCTAACCCAAAGTGGGTCCAGCGGCCCACAACGAGAGCGAGGGGATGGATGGTGCGGAGGGGTACATCTCCTAATCTACCCTAACCATTTAACTGTTAAACTACCCCGGGGCTTTCAACAAGCGCCTCTCGCTTAAACTATTGGTTCTAACAACCCAGATTCCCGTCGCCTGTGTTGGTGTCCTCACAATTTCGGGCCTCGCCCCCCAATTTTCGCTCCGTGCCCTCACACGGTCTCCTGGCTGGGACACGTGGCTCCCTTTGGCAGGCACGACCCTCTGCCGAATCTCCCGCTATGGCACCCCCGGGCACTACACTGCCTCCGAGCCTACCAGCTCCCTAACACCGGGGAGTGCCCCCCATGGCACCTCCCCTGACACGCACACGTGGCAGGCCGGCCTCCCGGGCCCCTTTCCGAGGGTCACCCGTGCCCACAACACTGCCCACGCGGCTAATGGCGCCCCGGGCCCCCGCACCAAGCAGGCGCACCCGTGCCCACTACTCTATCCCGGCCCCCCATGGGCCCGTGGCCTACCGCGGCCGACTAGCCTGGTGCCCGGGGTACCCACTCAGCGATACTCACCTTTCGCAGCCACGCTCCCAAGCCCGTCAACAGGGCTCCTGCACCCCTCCAAATGGGTCTCGAGCCTACATTCCCACCAACAGCAAAACGACCTCCATTTTTCAATTTGACTAACCCAGCTAACTCACTCTACACTGACCCCGGGGTCCCTTGGGCGGGAGTCACTCCTCCCCCCAATCACTCATCGCACCATGCATCCCCCATTCGCTCCATACACACAGACCCGCTGGCCTCACTCACTCACCAAGCACATGCTTCCACTTCACTCACCAACAACTCTTCAACACACTCACCGCTGAACTCTGCCATCCTTCTAACTACATCCCCTAACTAACTCGTGCTCCCACGTCGTCCCTTAAACTATAGCACGTTCCTTTTAACCTACGTAGCTAAGCTACGTCCCCACTACACATTCACAAGTCTGTCCATGTCCTCAAATAAATCATTTTATTTCCCAACCTAAATCTGGCTACAATCCCTCTAACTAATCCATTCCACGGACTCCATGAGGACTTACCCCTGCCCCATGGAGTCGGTCTAACTAAGCTAACCCTTCCCCCTAACTAGTTTCCATCCTGTGCCCAGGGTAAGGGGGTCTTTCACCCCTTGCCCAGGAATCCTGTACACCCGAAAGTGAGGCTTGCTTTTCCCCTTTTTTCACGCGCAGCACCTGCGCGGCAACTCAGAGCTCGCGCACTTTGCACCTGCCCGTGACGTCATGCAGCTGCACGTGTTCCTCGTCCCTCCTTGGACGGGACCATCCGGCAGAGATACCCCTCCTGCCGGATTCCAACCCCACGTGCAGCCATGACGTCACCGTGCGCATAAAAAAAAAAACACAAGCCCCACGTCTCGAGGGGTTCCCCACGCGAACACATGTGCTTTGCCCGTTGGAGCTTAACACACACGATCGCGTGGAGAACCCGTCCGGTCCAAATCCATTTTCCTGCCTAAACTTTGTCCGTCCGCGGGATCGGCAAATCCACCGCGTGCGTTTCCGGACCGGGACTTCACTCTCGCAAGCGAGCACGTGGTGGTCTCGTGCGTTGCACAGCACGAACCGCGTGCTCACTGCTGGGTGAACCCGGCACGGTCCCCGAAACAACTACAGCCGCTACTCGGCTTTCTTTCCTCCCATGTCGCCGTCTCCGTCTCCATTCAACACACGCATACCTGCGTGTTACGACGCACACAGTCCACTCCATCACATTCATACGGGGAGACGCGGCTGCGTGCTCCCGCATGCCAACCGACATCTCCCTTACATACCGCTCTCTCACACACACGGTCTCCCTTGCACACAGCCGTTCACTCACGCGTGCGGGGGCACTCACCCGCGGTGCCTCACTCGCACTCCGTGCCTCATCCACACACGCGGGGGCACTCACCCGCGGTACCTCACTCATACACACGGCGACACTCACACACGCGGTCTCTTCCACACACGGTGCCTCACCCACACACGCGGGGGCACTAACCCGCGGTGCCTCACTCACACTCCGTGCCTCATCCACACACGGCGTGCTGGGAAGCACGTACTCCGGCACCATCGCCACCACACCACTCACACGTGGTGCCTCACTCATACTGGCCGTTTCACTCACACACACGGCCTCACTCACACACGGTGCCCCATCCACACCCGGCGTGCTGGGAAGCACGCAATCTGGCACCATCGCCACCACACCACTCACACACGGGGACGCTTCCACACACGGGGACGCACTCACACCTTGCACCACACACACAGGGACAACCACACTGGGGATTCGTGTCCCCACAAGGGTCTCCGGGGCCTCTATACCCCCCAAGCTCTCCGTTCACCCGTCAACAGCACTCGTCCTCTCAACCTCGCAAAGCACGACCGAACTCACCTGGTCGTGACTCGCCTCAAGGGGGCATACTCCCTCCCCTCGTTCCTGGAGGAGGCCATCCAGGTGCTCGCACCGGGTCCCTGCACGCTCCGCGAGCTCACCCCCATTATCCTCCACTACCTCCGTGTGTGTGTGTGCGTCACTTACCCCGTCTTCATCGTGTTTATTGGTCTCTGCTTCTTTCTGGCGTCTTTCCCTTATCTTTATGTAGGTCAACCTTGCTTTCTCTTTAAGTCGCTCCCGTCCTTCCCTGTTTTTCACTCCTTGCTCTTTCACGATCTCCGCGTACCTCATCCTTGCTCTCCGTATTAATTGTTCTTTTCTCTCCCTCGCAATTACTTTCACCTCGTCTCTTGTCTCCCGAATTACTTTTTTACCCGCCTCCACCGCGGGCCTGTCAGCCGTTGCACCCCCTTCCAGCTCGTTTGTTCCGACACGTGGAGTCGCCATTTTAAGTTCCCTGCTCACGGCCTTCATGCCCGCCTGCAGGCATCGGCCCATGTTCTGTGTCTCACCCCGCAGCTTTTTCGTTTCTTCCCTCATTTGCTGTGTATTCGCATCCAACTTTTCGTTCATTTTTTCTATTCCGGCATTCCAGTAATCCAGTTTGTCCTTTATGCTCTGCGCGAGTTCCATAATCTGCCGCATTGTCACCTGCCCTGGCCACTCCCACTGACTACATTTAGTGGTGGAGTTATAATAAAAAAACCGACCAGATGAACGGCATCGATGCCTTTCCCAACCTTCTGGTACGGGTTTCTCTTGCACGGTGATCTCGTCCTGAGCCATGGATTCTACATTACTATTACACATACCTAATCCACCCGGCACCCGCTCGCCTTGAGACGCCATCTTGCTTCTCGTGAAGGGTTAATTTCGCTCGCTCGTAATTTGGAGGGAATCGGGGGTCGCTTCTCTCACCCCTGGACCGATTCCCGTGAATTTCGCTGGAGACAGGAGAGCCTGTTGTCCCGCTCTCCAATACCAGTGCCGCGAGGAGGGCGATGAGTTTATATCGCACGACCTGACACCAGTGTTGCGGATTTCGCGCCCGCCGGCGTGCGACGGCCACGTAACTCGAATCGCGGCACGTCGCCCACCGGACGGACAATCCAGTCGTGACCCTCTCGGACTAACGCCGGGAACCAGTCACGGGTGGACCTTTCGGTCTCACCGCGATCGAGCCAATCAGCCCCCGCGTGGGATAGGGTTGCTCGCCAAATTCGAACTACCTAAGTACCCACGCGGAGGGTAGACCGGGCGATCGCACCTCGCCGCAGGTCGACTTCGGACACGGGCCACATTGGCGACCCGTTCCGTACTATCAGAATAACCGAGCGGTGTTATCGTCGACCTCGACGGTTCGATTAATTATCGGGCGTATTCAGCCCACTACCAACCCTTTACGTGAAGCAAGATGGGGATTCAATGGAGGAAAAGACGAAGCGAGGCGGGAGAACAGTTCAACAATAAAGCACATTTATTCGCGGCACACGGGAAGCACACAAATACAATTCCACCAAATGCACACAAAAAAAAGAAAACACACTTCCATTTACACAAAAAGCAAATATAAAAGCGAAAACAATGCAGAGCTAATACCGACTACCGAGCACACGGCAACACTTATACAATTCTACCTCACAGACGGCGCTGACAACACATACCCAAAACCAAGGAAAAGAAATACCTCAAGAATGAGGCGGGCCTGAGGCCGAGACCGGGTCGGGCCTACCCGTCTGGTGATGAGACGCGGAGCGGCGATGGCCCCGCAACCCGCGGGCCTCGTGGACGGTGTCTGGTAGGGGGTGGGAACGGGGCCCCCTTGGTCGCACTATCTCAGCGCGGGGGGAAACAGGAGGGGGTTGCTGATGCTCGGGGTATAGAGGAGCTTTATTATCCCTGGTGTGCGTCTCCACCTCGGCCAGGTCGCGCTGCCGGCCTCCCTCGGGCGTGCAGCTCCTGGCACCGACGCGAGCACCCCCTCGTCCGACTCTCTTCAGCTTCTCCAGCCACTGCAGGCTTCGGGCTCCAGACTTCCACACTCGTCCCCTCCGTTCCGACTCCTTCTCGTTCTCGTTTTCGTTCTCGTTCTCCTTCTCGTTCTCCTTCTTGTTCTCGACTCCGTTCCGACTCCTCCTCGTTCTCGTTCTCCTTTCTCGTTCCGACTCCTTCTCGTTCTCGTCTCCTTTTTGTTCTCGTTCTCCTTTTCGTTCTCGTTCTCCTTCTCGTTCTTCTGACTGACGAACACCGTCCTTTTATCCCCCCGTAACTTCGCCTTTTACCTTTCACCTCGCTCCCCATTGGCCCGAGAAAAAGTGGGCGTGAAGGCTTTTTGATCCACAAATTTGCATATATCGATCGCCCTGGGGGCGGGGCCAATTCGCCCCTCGCTCACCGATTGGACGGCAAAAAGTGGGCGTGTGTCGTTTTTGATCCGTTTTTGAAGCACAAAATCCGTGATTTTGTACACGCTGTTCGACGCGCGCTCTGCACGAATCCAACACCGGTACCCACAGCGGGGCAAGAACGGTGGCGATGCTACGGTTGCGAGGTGTGACGTGAAGGTCGTGGCGGTTGTGGTGAAGCGGTGGTTGTGGTCGGTGGTTGATGTTGTGGTTGTGATCATGGCGGTTGGTCCAAAATAAAGATAGTAAAAGAAAAACGGCTATCCTGAAGAGTCGCAGCACGTATAAATGACATGTATTCCCACTAGACAACGGGTTTGGGCCTAACTACACATGCACTTACCGAGATACCTCACCTAAGGGACCTGAATGGTGGTTTGCGAATTTGGTAACCACAACAATATGTACAGTACCTGCACTGTATATTGAAACGTAACATCGATGTTGCCATTTCTTGGCACATTTTGATGCATTCCGAGAACCTTCTTTGTCCTTTCTTTTATTCCCATGATGGTCCAATAAAAAATTTCTGGTTTCTGCTTTATTTCCAATACCAGTGCCCCGTGTCCAGCTGTCATAATTCCTTGTACAATGGAGAGCAGGGTTGGAGAGTATGAAGTCGTGTTTTCCGTGCCTTGCAGTGTGAATTATGGGAAGACGTTCGACGATATCTCGAAGCTCGTTGAAAATGCGCACATCATGAAGAACATTGGCATCTCGGTCCGAGCTGGTAACCAATCCCGGGTGAGCAGCGCTCTCTTTCTATTAGCCTGTGGGGCAGTCTCGTCATGTGATGGCACTTTTACACTGCAAATTTTGTATAAATAATTATTTCTGCTACCAAAGGTGAACGGAGGTTGAGTTTTCACCACCAGGTTGTCTTTGCTTGTTTGTTTGACTGTGAGTGTGATGTTTCAAAAGTTTATGGATGGATTTGGACAAGACTTGGTGGACAGGCTTTGTGTGTGACGAGACAAATTGATCATGTTTTGGTGAAGATAACATTCCGGATCTGGCCGACGAGTGGGATACAAAACGTAAACTGTTCAGCCTGGCGTGGGTGTGTGCTCTACTGGGTGCCGTTTTAGTTTATTCTATTGTTCCATGAACAATAACTCGATTTGGAGAAGTCGGAGCTCTTAATGTCGACAAGGCAAAACATGAATGAATTAATTAATTAATTTTACCTTTTTCAACCTTCTAATGTTACATTTGTATGAGCCTGGTGTGGCTCAGTGGTTAAGGCGGTGGCTTGGGATCCTCAAGGTCCTGAGTTCGATCCCCGCTGGCTGCTGAGTTAGCATCAGGGGGGTTGACTCAGCCTGTCATCCTTCGGAAGGTCGGCAAAATGAGCACCAGTATACTGGTAATTATCCCTCCAGGATCGAAGGCGACTAAAGGGTTTGTGTCAGGAAGGGCATCCGGCTGTAAAAACATTGCCATAAGAAAGGGTACCATGATTGGAGCCTGCAAAAAGCTGACCCCTGCTCAAGGATAAAGGCTTTCAAATGGTGTGATGATGAATGTTACATTTGTGTGTCGTTACCCACGTCTGTTGAAAAAAAAAAATATATATATATATACATATATATATATATATATTTGTGTTGACGGGCAAAATATATAACCCTCAGTGACGTCACGCAATTGTTTCCGTTGGTATAAAAAAACTGCAATGTTCTGTGAACCTTTTCATCCTTTGAGGATATTAGTCACTTGTTATCATTGCGCTAAGATAGCTTTTGATAACCATTTCATTATTTTCCCAACAACTTGGAAATGGTAAGGATGTAGTTTTGACGACATCCGTGGGCTGACGAAGTGCGGAGGGGAAATCTCGCTTATTTTTCTGTGCACGTTCTTCCTTCACAGACATCTCTGTGGATCATCTGGTTGGTTGTCAGAAATTTTTTTTTTTTTTTCAAAAAGCGTCATTCTCATTGATATCTCCCTCCTTTTAAAACAAGTCGAACATCCACCATATTTCAAACAAACTGACTGTGGTTGTTTTCCCGCAATTCCCTGTGGGAAACATGTTGTGATGTAAACCCACAACTTGCTGACTGTGGTCCTTTGGAAATACTTGAGATTATAATTTTTATTTTTTTTTGTAAGAAATCTGGGTACAAGGGTGAGGGATATAGGGTTGTGGTGAATTTCAGCATCAAGTGGTTGAGCCGTTGAATGTATTCCCTCGGCCTGTAACCACATTTCATGCGTCGCTGACACAGAGCAAATGGTTATTTTTTGTTGTTGCTTTGTTGTTGTTTTTTCTTATCATCTCGAGGGTTGAAGAAGTCATTTGTCTGATTTGAAATGCGAATATCTGTGATGAACAGGTGGTTTTGACATCGTTTGCATATGACTCGAGTGGAAGAAGTTTTACGTACGTGTCCAAAGATTTGGGAAGTACTTTCAACAAAAATAACTTGCCCTTTGTCCTCCTGGAAGCCATGGTGTTCCACCCCACGAACCCCGATTGCCTTATGGCCTACACTTATGAGGTAAGCGCTGCGATCGTACTGCTCGCTGAAGTTGAGAAATGATCCGACTTTTCGGTTCGTTACTTTGGTGAAATGCTGCTCCATCCATCGTGCAGTTTAGTCATTTGGTCCCTCTGGGTGTTTTGCCGACAAAGATTTACACATTTAATAATTGATCACATGACCGTTATTATGTTCATCTGTAATCACGTGGTTGAACATTTGCACGCCAATTTTGGAGCGTGCAGTTCGTTGTGTGTACTGTGAGTGAGGCTGTGCCTCGAGATTGACACACACACACACACACACACACACACACACACACACACACACACACACACACACACACACACACACACACACACACACACACACACACACACACACTCCATTGTGTCGATGAGGGACGATGGGTGGGGTGTTCGCCATATCTACATGATTATTTAAACAAGGGAGGAGGAACAATGAGAAAAATGAAGTGAAGACTGGATAATATACTGTTCGTTACACCTGTTTAAAAGTCGAGCAAGGAAAAGGGAGGCGGTTCTGCCAAAATCAAATGATGCCTCCTTTATCGCACGTACTCTAGAATCTAGATCGTCCCCAAGAAGATGTACATAAGCAGAGCATGAAAAGTTCTGGGATGGTATTGAAATGAATTTTTTATTAAAACGAGGCTTTCATTAGGACATGATGAGGACTTTGAGGCACACTTCCGCCGTCTGACCACAAACAGGATGGCTCCCTTCATGGTGCACCCGTTTAGTGCACAATCCCGAATAGAGGCATTCTCTTGGCGTGCGTGAGCATAAAGGGGAACTGAAACGCTCAGACCACATCGACGTGAATCTATCCCTTGATACCCTGCAAAATAGATATGATGTGGCTTTTTCAGCTTTTCAAATTATAAACGATGTAATTTTGCGATGAACAGTCAAAATCTTATTCTTCTTCAGATGAGCCTTGATGTCGCATCGGAAAGTCAACCGTCACATTCCGTATTGTATACGGGTTACATCGCGGTACGATTTATCTGAAACGGCAAATCATTTTCGATTTTTTTTTTTTTTCCCCCCACAAACATGCCGAGTCAATGCGTCCTTAGTTCTTGTATTATATTAATACAAACCGAGATGATTTCATGCTGCACCAATGTTTAAAAGACCCTAAGTTTGGCCGAAATACCTGCTTGTGGATGAGGCCTACAAAATGTTCACTTTTGTGCACAAAACGTTTTACTTCGCACTGTTGTGAAACAACAGCGGTGGTTACATCTTGTGGTTATCCGCCACGATTGAGAAACGATGCCATCCCCACGATCAAGCGGAAGAAACAGACATCGCTCAAAACTGTAACACCATCTCTCCCCAGCTACGAGCACATGTACACGGGCGATTTGAGTTGTGAATCGAACACTTGCTGCCATTGCCCAGCAGTTATCACAGGATCACCTGGAAATATTTATCTCTCTTCAACACTGATTTCTGCGAGTCAAATGAACCACCATCTATTTATAGTGGGGAGAAAGTATGTATGTATCACCGTCTACTCCTGCTCGAGGATTTGACCGAAGACGCTAAAACTTTCAGGGTCATCCGCCCCCCCCCCCGTCCTCCAATCACCCCCACAATACCAACACTATTCCACACCCTTCCTCCACCATCACCTCACAATCCCCCATCAACCATCAACCCCACAATACCTCCACCATACCCCATCAACAATCCTCTATCAACCATCACCCCCACAATACACACCGCCATCCAACACCCCACCTTCCACAATCCCCCATCAACCATCGACCTCACAATACCACCAGCATCCCACACTGCTCCTCCACCATCCCTCCACAATCCCCCATCAACAATCACCCCCACATTACCGCCACCATCCCACACCCCCATCCACCATTCCCCCATAATCCCCCGTCAACCATCACCCCACAAAAACCACAACCACCCCGCACCACTCCCCTATCCACTGGAGCATGAACAGGGCACCACAGAACGAACAGGGCATGCCGCGGCACGGCACCACAGACACAAATGGCGTCCCAGGAAAGTATGAAATGGGATGATCCCATGACATTCAAGACACCTGGTCAGCCTGCAATGGTGGGACAAAGCATTCGTCGCCCATTTTGTTGGGGTGCCCAAGTATGCTTGGGCGTTGTTGGCTGTCGGGTGATGACAGGTTTTTCTGCTCAAGTAGTATAACAGATTTTTCAAAAAATACAAAATTCCTCCCTTGTAAGCCGTCAATCGAACAGAAACCAAAACCTATCAATCTGTAATCATGTGACCAGCGTTTTCATCTTCACTAACCCTTCCGCCTTTTTCATCTGAACCACTCGCACAAGGCTCGAAACTATTTGGCTCCACAATTCCCCCGAAAGCGTTTCCATCACTAATTTTGTCTCCAATAGTTTATTCAAAATCCCACTTCACTTTCAACGTACCGAGAACCTTTAGAGTTGCGAATGATGGTGGAATCAGAATCTGAATCCAAGCTGCAAATGCACAGTTTCTCGATGTGAGCCACCATTTGGATCAAGGCGTGTTCCCCTTCAAGGCGAAGCAGCACAGACTTGAATCGAGCACTTTATGTTAGAGACCTGATTATTTGATTGGTTATTTGAAATTTGAAGTGTCCTTCCTTTTTTCTGCAGCACGAGCTCTGGATCACGGAAGACCTGTGCAAAACGTGGCAGAAGGTACACACGGCAGTGTTCATGCACAAATGGTGAGCATGTCTGCTACAACAAATCTCCTGCAGGTGTACAATGCACACAAGTACACCTACAGCGCCTAAGGAATGTCGACACCCCCTTCAAAATTTTCACCTTTTGTTGCCTCATAGCCTGGAGTTAAATTACATTAAATCAGACTTTTTCCACCTGTATTTCCACACCGTATCCCACAACTTCCAAGTGAAAGAAAACAAATTGTACAAATTTCAGAAAATTAATTAAAAATACAAAGCTAGAATATCTTGGTTGGATAAGTGTGTCCATCCCCCCCCCCCCCCCCGAGTTAAAACTTGGTGGAAGCATCTTTGACAGCAATTCCAGCTGTGAGTCTGTTGGGATAGGTCTCGACCAACTTTTCCCAACTTGATTGGGTAATATTTGCCCATTCTTCTGTACAAAATCTGATCAAGCTCAGACAAGTTGCGTGGGGAGTGTTGATGGACAGCAATCTTCAAGTCGTGCCACAAATTTTCGATTGGATATAGGTCGGGGCTCTGACTGGACCACTCAAGGATATTTCTTTTTTTCTTCCTGAACCACTCCAGTGTATCTTTGGCTGTGTGCTTTGTGTCGTTGTCATGTTGAAAGGTGAACTTCCGTCCCAATTTCAGCTTTCTTGCAGAGGGCAGCAGGTTTTTCGCTCAGATTTTTCTGCATTTTGCTCCATCCTTTTTCCCTTCTATCCTGACAAGTGCCCCAGTCCCTGCTCATGAGAAACATCCCCAAAACATGATGCTGCCACCACCATGCTTCACAGTCGGGATGGTGTTCTTCAGGTGATGTGTTTTGTTGTGTTTGCACCCAACGTAACGTTTTGTATTTAGGCCAAAAAGTTACATTTTGGTTTCGTCAGACCACAGAGCTTTATGCCACATGGCTTCAGAATGTTCGAAGTGGTTTTTTTTGCATACCTCAAATGGGACTTGTTTGTTTGTTTGTTTGTTTGTTTGTTTGTTTGTTTGTTTGTATGCAGAATATTTCAAAAAGTTGTGGACGGATCCGGATGAAATTTTTTACCTGTTTATGTGGACCTGTTGGATGTGTGACAAGGATGAGCTGATTCGATTTTGGTGAAGCTCTGGATACGAGAATTATTTAAGTTTTTTTTAAAGTGATTCTTCACCATTGAGAGATGGGACCAAGAACGATATAGTACAGTATAGCATGATATTTAAAAAACGTATTGGGCCCGGTATGTTCTCGTGGATCAGGCATTACATGGCAGAGGTGTGCGCTCTACTGGGAGCCCTTGTAGTTTACAATTGCTATTTTAAGCGGGTTGGACACTTATCCAACCAAGATATTCTCGGTTGGTGTTTTTAATTAATTTTCTGACATTTGTAGAATTTTTTTTTTTTTACTTGGAAGTTGTGGGTTATGATGAGTAAATAAAGGTGGGAAAAGTCTGATTTGATGCAATTTAATTCCAGGCTGGAAGGCAACAAAAGGTGAAAATTTTTAATAGGGATGTAGACTTTCTGGAGGCACTGTATGTACACAAATGTTTTTTTTTCTTTCTTTCTTTCTCTTTTGCTTCTTCTTCTTCGTCTTCTTTCGTATGCAACACATGGCTCGAGGTAGTATCATTCGCTGGGTGCGCATCTGTGCTGCTTATGCAGTGCCCCATGCATGTCGGAGCAGGAATTTGGAACCTGGTCGGGGTGTTGGCGATAACTCGCATAATGTTCGTGAAGGACACTGTGGGATCTTTAACATCCATCAACTAATGGCGGCAGACAGGATGCCCAGTTTAACGTCCATCCGAGGGACGGCATGCCCATTGATGAGTTGCCGTGCGTGCACAACACCAGAATGACAATATGTAGCTGGGTAAGGATTCAAACCCAGGCGAGAGAAGGCTCTGAGGTGAGTGCGCGTACCTCTGTGCCATCCCATCAGCCGTTCTTTTTTTGTATTTGATTGAAAATGTTCCACACGTGCTGTTGAATTTTGTGACCACATCATGCATTCTGTGCAACCTTTTTCTCCCCTTATCCCCCGCCCCCCCCCATCATTCATTCGTTTCATTTACTTTCGAAACAGGGGGCCTGACAACTTGCTCTACTTAGCAACGGACCCCAAAGGAAAGGGTGAGTTAGATTTTTAAAAAATATACCTGTGGATCTCGTTTCATCCAGTATTTTAATTACCTTAAGAATGAAATCTTTCTCTCTGCACATCAAACCTGCACCACCTAAATGTGTAGCCCCTTGGGCTGTTGTTCCTGGACACCTCTCCACGCTCCAGTTGACAGGGCGGCCATGGGAAAGTTGCAGCTCAAGCGCAGCCGAGACTTTGGCCGCACATTCGATGTTGTCGCGGAAAACGTGTTTTCATTCGGCACGGGCGGGCGTTTCCTGTACGCCTCAATCTTCCACTCGCAGGTTGTAATCGGAAGCCTTTTCCAGGCCTTGCCACTGCATGCTTCGCCTGATTGACCGATTTGTTAAACGGCATGTTTTTGTGCTACCGTTGTTAACAGGTTTTGGGGAATGCGGTTGTCGGCTCGATCTATTATGTTTGACATAACCTATGATCTGATGATTCGTTCAACTTGCAGAACTCCCCAAGGGTGGTGAAAGTTTCTTTGGACCAGGGAGACTCGTGGACTGTGGCTCAACTTCCACTTGTGGAGAAAGATCAGGTTTGTCTCCTTGTCATTCATGCAGCTTTATTACCTGTGCCACCGAAGGTGGACAGAGGTTGTGTTATTCACACTTTATCCGTTTGTTTGTTACTTGCGAATTTGAAGATTTGCAAGTATATTGGTTGGTCTGGTCTGTTATTCTGTTTGGTTGTTTGTCTGTCTGTCTGTCTGTCTGTCTGTCTGTGTGTCATTCGCTGTACTTTTCTACAGGTCGCATTTTTACTCCGATCTTCACAAATCGTCACCACCTGCTGGAGGTGGTGAAAATCTGGAAACATTGTTTTGAGGTCATTAGGTCAAAAGATCAAGATCACATAAATTGATCACAAGATCACTTGATATCCGTATACTATATTCTGTATCTGAAACTGAAAAACATGGGTGGACGGTGAGCCCTCATCAAAGTGAAGTCTTGGACGACCCTTGTGAGTATGTCGATTACATATGTACTGTTTGAGCATGACTACAACTCTTAATTACTTATTATTGGACCTTGACTACGTCTATTAATTATGGTCGATTGGGACATACTTTTTCATCATGTAGGCCTTTGGAGCCTTTAGACCATTTTAAACCTTTTACACCCTTTAGACTTACGATCCTTTAAAATCCTCAGATCTTCCAAGACCTATAAGACCATTTAAGACCCCCTCAAGACCCTTACGATCCTTAAACACCAACAGCAGAGTCGAAGTGCAAGCAAGATCAAGGGAGGGGGAGAAGGACATGTGGGGTGAACAAGCGACGCACAAAGCTGCGCAGTAAAAAGAGGAAGATGGGGTTGTGACGGAAAAGGAAAAACCAACCGAGTAACAAACGAAGACAGGAGGGAAAAAGCACGATAACCTGGAAAAAGAGAGTGCTTGGGAATATGATCATTTGGCGTTATGAATCAGCCTGCCTGCATGACCCTTCATGATGGATTCCCTCAGGGATCTGTTCTGGCACCGATACTCTATCACATCTATGTGAGCAACGTGCCTTGCACCATCTCAAGGAAATTTGCCTGTGCAGATCTTGCACTTGCCACTCAAGCATATAACCTTGATGACATCAGCAACACTCTCTATCAAGACCAACAAGTGATGGAGGAATACTTCAAGTACTGGCACCTGCACCCAAACATGTCGAAGACTACTGTCACTGCCTTTCATCTCAACAATGTAGCTAACAGAGAACTCCAAGTAACTTTCTGTGGAAAACCGGTCAGAAATGAGAAGTACCCTAAGTAGCTTGGGGTGACCTTAGACCGCAGTCTTACATATCGTTAGCACTTGAAAAGGGTTGCTGAAAAGATCAAGTCTAGAGTGAATATAATCCTGAAATTGGCAGGCACCAACTGGGGCTCCAGTGCATGCACCCTCCGGACAACTAGCCTTGCTGTTGCGTCTTCAACAGCTGAGTGCTGCTCCCGTGTGGGCTGAGAGTCGCCACACCAATTGCCTCAACACCATCCTGAACTCGTCAATGCAGATAATCAGAGGTACTCTGAAATCCGCTCCCTGACAGTGGCTCCCCGTACTGTCCAATATCGCACCCCCGATGTACGACGGAAGGCAAGGTGAAAAATTCGCAGTTTGCTTTCCTGAAATTCCATCGGGAGAGTGGCTTATATTTAATCAAAGGGATCTCGATGTCAATATGAATCAAAGCTGGTCGATTTTAGCTGTGCGGCAAATGAGGAAGAATCTTACGAGAGGCATGAAGGGGGCAACCATGAAGGTGGTTTGTACACATTTGTGATGATGGTGTTCCCAACCTTCACAGTTGTCATGAAGACATCACTGGTGCTCAATTTATTGAGGATGGAAAAGTCAGTCAGGTTGCGTCTTAGGTAGGTTACGATGCCAGATTTAGCATGATGCACTGCAGCAACAAGTTTGAAGCCATAAATGCGAAGCTTGGAGACACTGGAATCATCACTGATATGCATCTCTTGCATAAGAAAGATGTCAACTTTAAGGTCCTTGGCGGATCTTGACGGGTAGTTGTGCTTTGCTCGCGACGTGCCTTCCGCATTAAGTTGGTAGATGCGGGGGGTTCTCCCTATGCCGTTTGTAGACCTGTTTGGAAAGTTAATCTTCCTAATATCTCAAGAAGAACATCAGTATTAAGCGTGCTGCACACGTCGAATTGATGACATTAGTCGAAACAGGTTGGACCACGTCATGGTTGTCATATTTAACTACGTGAGTGGTGTTCTAGTTGATGTTGAACAGCATTGAAGGTTTATAAAAGTAAATTGTGTACTTTTAGACAGTATAAAGACATTTGTCTTTCTTCTTTTTTGGAGAATATGGGAGTACAAATAATTTTTTGGGTAATTAGAAAGACAAATATTGGGATAAATAGTCCAACTCATTGAAGAAGCAGAAAATGACACACACACACACACACCTCAAGGTTTCCTTTACAGAAGAGGGGAAAATGTGCATCAAAAGAGCCCAGAGAGGAAGTTTGGAGCTCGGATGACATTGCTGGGAAGTTATTTTCTGCAGACAAAGAGCAGCTTCAGACTCCTAGAACTAGACGGTTTGGGGTGGGGGGGGGGGGTGGGGGTGTAACCGGCTGCGGCATTGCCACAGTGCCAAGTGTGAGCAATGCTTCCCTCCATTGACAATGATGTATTACCGGACACAAATATTCGCGGGGAATACGTTCCTGAAAAATGCCGCGAATGTCGGGGCGTTGTTTCAACAGAGAAAAGGGGGATAGGTTCCCGGCGGTTCGTGACTCCGTAAGGGAAAATCAAAAACCCTGTGAAAAACATGGATACATGAAACGCAGGCCGCAAATGTCGGAGCATGTCAGAAAAACTGCAAAAGCGCAACAACAACAAAAAAAACCGCGAATACCCAAATAAAAGCACAGGGCCACGAATGTAAAAGCAGGTCACATTTTATGAACCACGAATCATGGAACCGTAAATGTCGGAGTTCAACAGTATTGTTGTTGAAGTCGTTGTTTTGAAAAAGACTAATTTGTGCTTCTTTCATTTTCAGTTTTACTCTGTGCTCATGGCAGATAACTCGATGATCTTTATGCATGTGGATGCGGAAGGAGGTAAGGTTGTCAGGCTGATCAGTTTTATTTATTTATATATTGTATACATTTTTTTTTCTGTTCTGTTTGGAGGATTTTGAGCTGTGTTGTCCTTTCACATCGGTAAGCATTTTGCCCATCCTGAGATGCCGCAAGAGAACATTAAATATGACTATGATGATGGTCATTAATGAGCTCAGCCAGCTTTTTTGATGATAACATGGTAATTCTCATGAGATGAGCTGTTCGCAGCAGCTCATAACTAATCGTAAATCCTGCCGCCTTCAGCTGGATTTGAGCCCTCACACTAAACTTTGAGATGTCAGTGGAATGTCGTCACACCACAGCCACCACCATGTTAATTTAAAGCCACACTCGTGGTTCACATTTGAGAATGCTCATATCCAACAATGTCGTCCCTTTAATTATCTCCATGTTAAAAAAAAACCTGGGGGGTGGGGGTGGGTTTGATATTGTGAACGGCTACGTCTGTCCTGTCCATCCAACACGCTATCTCCTAAACGGTTGGGTAAAATTGATCAAACTTGGTAGTTATGATTATCACAAGTCAAAAAGTGTAAGAGCGGTCATTTTAGCCCCACCCCCTGTGGTGGGGTCGCAAGGTCAAATCCCAAAAATGCAATTATGGGCACATTTTAAAACTTATTAAAATGAAACTTCGTATGTGCAAACAGCATTGTGAGACGCATGAAAGGTGTCAATATTTTTTTGATTTGACCTCCGGTTCATACCTCAGGAGGTGGGGACTTAGATTCACAGGGGTCAAAACGGGGAAAAACTTTTTTTTAACTCAAAATTTGATATTGGATCATTTCTGGTGCAGCTGTTTGCCATCCTTCAACTTTGCTTTCGGCAGGAAGCATGGGGATTTGGGATGGCGTGCCATCGACTTTGCTCTTAATATTTATGCTTCTCGGTGATGATAATCTTGAGCTTGTATCTTTCCGGTTTAATACACACACAGATGCGGAGAACGGCACGGTGTATGCCTCAGACGACCGTGGTGCCATCTTTTCCAAATCCATGGAGCATCATTATTTTCCGTCGAACAAGCGCACGTCTGATTTCACCAAAGTCAACTCTCTCCGTGGAGTTTACCTGAGTAGTCAGGTGCTGCAAGGTGAGGACACACCATACACTTGTGAACTTGTTTAGATGCTTTGCTCGTTTCCAAAGGGTATTCTCACAATATTGTGTCTTTTTGCAGATGGAAATGTGAAGACTGTAATCACGTACGACCAGGGTGGAGTCTGGCAATCTCTGCCCAAGCCTCAGAATGTGGAGTGCATTGGAAGTGGCGAGGTAAACCCCACGTGCACCTTAGACCTGATAAGATTTAAAAAGACTAGATTGGGACCGTGTGGCCAGCAAAATGTGCAGCTGTTTGTGTATTTGTTTGAGTGTGTGAGAAATGTCTTCTTTGCAAGAAAAACAAAGAATCTTGAGCTCCCTCACTCTCCTATCGTCAACAGTTCAACATGTACTGTTCAATGATTGAAGCATTCTTGAATCTTATGTTTTATTATTATTACTTTTAAGCGTTGAAGCCGCTTCAATATTTGACTCAGTCCGTCCATCCGTCCATCCATCTGTCCGTCAAACATGAAGAAGAACCTTTCTAACCCATCATGTTTCATTCTAAAGGGTAATTTCCATGAGTTTCATTTGTTTTGAGGATTTGCTTATCAGAGGCCTTTAATAACGAGCTCCAGCTCGGAGGACAGGTGAGCTGAAACCCAGAGCCTATCTTGAACCTCTCCACCTCATGTGGTCTTCAAGTTGTTCGGACCCGGGCTCCAGCGAGAGCGAGCTGGATCCAATCGCCGTGAGCTGCGATCCTTCCTGAGCTCCCGCGAATCCTCCCGCGCTTCTCAACACGTGCTGGTGAGACGAGGCGCCGATCCTTCCCGTCGATGCGCCGAACTTTCCCGTCGATGCGCCGCTTCCCACAAGGAACCACCTCCAAGAAAAGGTCGACGAGTCGCACCAAGCCGGAACCAAAATGGAGAACAAAGAGCTCCACCAACCAAGAAGAAGAAGCCACCACTCGCAGCTCGAGCCGAGCGACCGGCTTAACTTTCTTCCAAACAGGGCAGCTTGAAGCAAAAAACTCTCCCGAGCCAAGCAGAAGCCGAAGCTCACATAACCATCAAAGCAAAAAGCCTCCATAAATCCTCCTCCCGAGCCAGGCCTCAGCCGAAGCTCACTGAGCCAGCCGAAGCAAAAAGCTTCCGAAGGCCTCAACCCTAACCCAAGCCAAACAGGACCCGAAGGTCTGCTGAGCGACTACTCTCTGCCGAAGCAAAAAGCTTACTCCTCCAACTCCCGAACACGAACAAAGAAAAGATCTCCTCTTATCCTTCTCCCGCCCTTCCCCCGCTCCCGGCGTGACTCATGACTCATGCCCTCGTGCTCCATCCCCCGCTCAGCCACACGGGTGGGAGGGAGTTGTTGACATCATGAGTCACGGGACGACAGGGTTCTTCTTGCTTTTCGCAGAAGAAGGGGAGGGATGTCTCCATTGCTCGTTCCCGAACTATTAAATCGATCCGCAGCACATCTAATCGATTTCTGAACATTTAAACAATGGAAGGTGAGCTATCTTGGGAACAAGCACTTTTCGACATAGCTGACGAAAGGAACCTGTATGTTGTGTTCGTATTCCAAATGTTCGATTCGATTCCAAATTCGAATCGATTCCAAATTGTATGTTCGATTCCAAATTCGTAACACTACCCCCTCCCCTTTTTACAGACTCGTCCCGAGTCGTCAAATTTTCGTGTGACCAGCATGTGTAAGTTTTCCCCAAGTACGTTCTACCTTCGGATCCCTGAGTGCGACATTTATTTATACATGTCCCAAAAATAAATAACCTAATGCGCTGCATAACTAACTAAACAAACTCTCAGACTCATTCGGACAACTTAACTAAAATTGCCAGCGCTAAAACAAACATGCAGGTGAGGTTCCACGTATATACAATTTTCACTCAACTTATCCATTACTTAACCATGGCCCAGGACTTGTGATCTGTGAAAGGGAAAAGGTAAAAGTCATTACAAAGTCATTGATGCAGGGGAATGGATGGAGATGGTCGCAAAACACAAATGAGCATGATGGATGCACGAGCTGCCTGCAGGGCACTCCTTGCAAAACTGGATGTTCCTGGCGCACATGGTGATGGATGGACATGGGCAAACGCAAACAAGGGCTAGCAGGCATGGGGTCATGGCAGAGGCAGGCAAACTAGGCATGGCAAGGCAAGCCCATGCAGAACAGGCGGCTGCAGCACAACAGGCCGGCAGGTGAAGCTGGCCGGCCTCTGGTGTGGTTCCATCAGGTCTGGAAGGAGTGCGGTGGTGCCGGCCGCTTTGAAGGCGGGCTCGGACCTAGCCTACTGTCTCCCCCAACTCTATCACCTTTGCCTGTCTCTGTCCATACCCACTCCCTTAATTTGCCACACAACACAACAAAATTTATCCCCTCTTTATTTTTATTATTTTTATTTCCCTTTTATAATTGTCTCCCTCACCCCCTTTATCATCTCTGTCCTTCTAACCTATCCTGTCAACCTCGCCTACTCCCAACCCCTACGTTCCCTCTCTGGAGGGGAATAGGGAGAAACTCGCATCCTGTCTCGAGGCCCAACGAAGCCTCAGAATGGCCCCCTCAGAGTTCAGCGATCTTACAAGGTGGGTCCAGCGGCCTACAACGAGCGAAGGGATGGATGGTGCGAAGGGGTACATCTCCTATCTGCCCTAACATTCATTAACCTAAAACTACCCCTGGGCTTTCCAAAAACGCCTCGCACTTTAAAACTATCGGTTCTAAAAACCATGATTTCCGTCGCCTGTGTTGGTGTCCATTATAAATTTGGGCCTTGCCCTCAAATTTTCATACGTGCCCCCGCACAATTTTCTGGCTGGGCAGCGTGGCTCAACTGGCAGGAACTCCCCCTCTGCCAAACTCTAACCATGGCACCCCCAGGCCCGCAGGCTGCCCCCGAGCCTAGCTGCTCCCTATATACACGGGGGAGAGGGGTTGCCCTCTGGCATTTCCCCTCTCCGATGCCCACGTGGCGTGTTGGTGCCCCGGGTCCCTTTCCGAGAGTTGCCCGTGCCCACTACACTGCCCCCCCGTTGCATTCTGGCGCTACGAGTCCCGTTTCCGACGGGTCACCCATGCCCACTACACTATCCTGGCCCCTCTTGGTCCCTTGGCCTACTCTGGCCAACTCGTCCGGTGCCTGGGGTGCCTAGTAAACAAAACTCAACTTTCCACAGCCACGCTCCCAGCCCGTCCATGAACTCCTGCACCCCTCCAAACGGGTTTCGTGCCTTCTCTCGACACCAACAAAACGACCTCCTGTTAATAAATTTTGCTAACCCACTAGCTAACATTAAACTGACCCCGGGGTCCCTTGGGTGGGAATCACTCCTCCCCCCAACCAGTCATTCGCACCATGCATACCACATTTGCTCCACACACACTTGGGCCCGCTGTCCCTCACTCATTCCTCATACACTTTCCATTTTGCAACTCACACCAACACTCTATACTGCCATCCTCCAACTAAACCCCCTCGCTAACTCGTGCTCCCTCATCATCCCTTACATCAATGCACGTTCCATTTACTCTACGTAGCTAAGCTACGTCTCCACTACACATTTCCTGTCTGTCCATGTCTCCAAAAATCCCCAAAATTCCCATTTCCTAAATCTAAACTTAAATCCCTCTAACTAATCCATTCCACGGGCTCCATGAGGAACAACTCATGTCCCCATGAAGCCGGTCTAACTAACTAACCCATCCCCCTAACTAGTAGTCCCTGTGCCCCCCGATAGGGGGGTGTTCCACCCCTTGCCCTGGGAATCCTGTTCACCCGAAGCGAGGCTTGCTTTTTTCTTTTTTTTTCCATGCGCACACCAGCGCGGCAATTCGCAACCTGCCCGTGACGTCATGGCAGCTGTTCGCGCACCTCATCCCCTTGGACGGTAACATCCGGCAGGGATTCCCTTATGCCAGATTTCAACCATGCAGCCAAGACGTCACTGCGCATCCCAAAGCAAGCCCCGCGTTTCGAGGGGTTCCCCACGCCAACACATATGCTCTGCTCGTCGGAGCTTTACAATCATGCTCGCGTGGAGAACCCATCTGGTCCAAATTCATATCCAGCCTACCTTCTGTCCGTCTGCGGGATCGGCTTGTATCCACCGCGGACGTTTCTGGACCGGGTCTCACTCGCGCAGACGTGCACGTGGCGGCCTCGTGCGTAGCACAGCACGGACCCCGCGCTCGCTGCTGTGCAAACCCGGAACGGTGCTCAAAACAACTACGGCCGCTACCCGGCTTTTGTCCCTCATCTGTCGCAGTCGTCGTCGCCATTCAACTCGCACATTCCTGCGTGCCCTGGCGCTCACACACTCCACCATGGCACTCGGACACGCGGTTGTGCCCTCTCGCATACCAACCGCCATTTCTCTTTCATACCGCGACCTCACACACGCGGTTTCTTTCACACACGGCACTTCTCCCTTAAACACCTTTTCACTCATGCATCGTGCTTCTTCCATACACGGGGTTTCACTCACACATGGGGAATCGCTTACACACGCCATAACACTTATACACGGGGTTTCACTCACACAATGCGTGCTTTCCAGCACGCATTTCGTCACACTCGTAACCGCACACACCGGGACGACCACGCTGGGGATTTGCGCTACCTCAAGCGCTCCCGGGTCTCCAAACCCCCCAAGCTCCACGTGCACCCGTTAACAGCACTCGCCCCCTCTAACTCGCAAAACTCGACCGGACTCACCTGGTCGCGATCCGCCTCAAGGGGGCACATTTACTCCCCTCGTTCCTGAAGGAGGCCATCCTGCTGCTTGTATCGGGTCCCAGCACATTCCACCAGCTCACCCCCATTGTCCTCCACGACCTCTACCTGTGTGTGCTCGTCAATTACCTGTAGTTTCTCCTCTACTTGTTTTATCTCAGTCACCTCGTTTATTATTTCCGTTTCTTCCTGGCTCCATTTTCCTTCCCATTTGAGTCGTTCTTCCTCTCTGAGCCCCTTTAGTTGTTCATTATCTTTTCGGAGCTTTTCCATCTCTGGGCTCCATCTTTGCTCTCTCCTCGAGTTGATCAATTTCACATTCATATCGTTTTTGCTTTCTACCCCACCGTCTCTCATGTTCTTCATTCTCCAATCTCATCGTTTCTTTCAATACTCTTTCTTGCATCTCATTCTTTAATCTTGGTTCTTTTTCTAACTGTTCGATCTGCACAGTGTGGTTCCTTAATATTTCATTATCCATTCTCTTTCTTTCCTCTCTCAACATCCTCAGCTCATTTTGTAACCCCGTCTCTTTGTTTTGGTGTTTCCGTAACTCAGAAGCTTTTTTTTCTAATTCCTTCCTCATCTCCACACACTCCAACCTTGCTTTGGCTTCTAACTGTTCGATCTGCACAGTGTGGTTCCTCAACGTTTCATTCTCTGTTCTCTTTCTTTCCTCTTTTAACATCCTCAGTTCCTTTTTGTAATTCCCTCTCTCTGCTTTGGTGTTTCTGTAACTCAGAAGCTTTTTTTTTCTAATTCCTTCCTCATCTCCGCACACTCAAACCTTGCTTTGGCTTCTAACTGTTCGATTTGCTCAGTGTGGTCCCTCAACGTTTCATTCTCTGTTCTCTTTCTTTCCTCTCTTAACATCCTCAGTTCGTTTTGTCGTTCCCTCTCTCTGCTTTGGTGTTTCTGTAACTCAGAAGCTTTTTTTTCTAATTCCTCTCTCACCTCCTCACACTCCAACCTTGCTTTGCATGCTTCCATCCTCACTTCGTCCATTTCCCTCCTGTATTTATTTAGGTATTCCAGGCGATCCTCTTTCAGCTCCTGAACTTGTTCCTGTGCATCGGCCAATTCAGTTTGCAATGTACTGCCGTCGCCCTGCCTCGCCTGCCATGCCCCCGTGGTTTGAACCGGTGGGCGGGAGCGCTTCCCCCGCCGTTCCGTGCGGCTCGTTGCGCTATTAATAGCGGCCCGCTCACGCCTCGTGCCGCGCTGAGGTGCGGCCGCGCCACCATCTTGCGACTCCGAGTTTGTTTGCCGGAAAAGTTCCTGCACAGGCCGCTCCCACTGACTACTATTCGTGGTGTGGTTATAATAATAAAACGGAGAACCAGATACATTGTTGCATCGCCGTATTTCCCAACCTTCTGGTACGGGTCCAACCCGTATGGCGATGGCGTCCTCGACCATGGATTCTATTAACTCTACATCCACCTCACTACCCACCTGGCTCAACTCGCCTTGGCTGAACATTTTGCATGCTGGGAATAAAATTTATAACGCTCGTAATTTGGGGACATGGGGGGGGGCGGGGGGGTTGCTCCGTATACCCCTGATCCGACTCCGTGAATTTTGCTACGGAGGCGGAGGTGTTCGTATCTCCACTCCTGACAACCAATATGTTACGGGCCGGGGGGTGTCGGCCGCCAACCGACCGCTCTGAACGGAGCCGCAAGTCGAGTCTGCCCGACCGATCGCCCGGAATATAGATCACCGCCCGGATAACTCCGAGCGACGGGTCCTTGTACAAGAACCGAAATACTCCAATCGGCAGATCACGTGGGGTAGGGTCGATTTCCAATCTTCAATGTCCCTAAATACCCACGTGATCCAACTACCGGGATATACCACCCTCGACGGAACTCGTACGGAACAAACCGCTGAGGCGAGCCTGTCCCATGCGCGATTCCGAGCGGCTTAATCACCGAGAGTCGTCGGTCCAAATGTCCCCCTTTTACGGCAAACCAACGGCTTTCTAATTACCAACACACGAAATGCTCAGTCAATGAAAGAATCGACGCGACGAGCTGAAAACATTTAACAATTGGGGTATTTATTAATAATAATGGGAACCAGGGAAGCAAGTCAGAGCAGAACTATACCGATTTTACGAAATGCGATGCAAACATTTACAGCACACAAAGCACTTAACAATTTCCTACTTATTAGACGGGCTCACGGACACACGTACGCACACACACACCCAAGAAATGGTGGCAGAGGCCTTTAATAACGAGCTCCAGCTCGGAGGACAGGTGAGCTGAAACCCAGAGCCTATCTCGAACCTTTCCACCTCGTGTGGTCTTCAAGTTGTTCGGACCCGGGCTCCAGCGAGAGCGAGCTGGATCTAATCGCCGTGAGCTGCGATCCTTCCCGAGCTCCCGCGAATCCTCCCGCACTTCTCAACACGTGCTGGTGAGACGAGGTGCCGATCCTTCCCGTCGATGCGCCGCTTCCCCCAAGGAACCACCTCTGCTCCAAGAAAAGGTCGACGAGTCGCACCAAGCCGGGAACCAAAATGGAGAACAAAGAGCTCCACGAACCACGAAGAAGAAGCCACCACTCGCAGCTCGAGCCGAGCGACCGGCTTAACTTCCTTACAAACAGGGCAGCTTGAAGCAAAAAGCTCTCCCGAGCCAAGCAGAAGCCGAAGCTCACGGAACCATCAAAGCAAAAAGCCTCCTCCCGAGCCAGGCCTCAGCCAAAGCTCACTGAGCCAGCCGAAGCAAAAAGCTTCTGAAGGCCTCAACCCTAACCCAAGCCAAACAGGACCCGAAGGTCTGCTGAGCGACTACTCTCTGCCGAAGCAAACAGCTTACTACTCCAACTCCCGAACACGAACAAAGAAAAGATCTCCTCTTATCCTTCTCCCGCCCTTCCCCCGCTCCCGGCGTGACTCATGACTCATGCCCTCGTGCTCCATCCCCCGCTCAGCCACGGGTGGGAGGGAGTTGTTGACATCATGAGTCACGGTACGGCAGGGTTCTTCTTGCTCTTCGCAGAAGGGATGTCTCCATTGTTCGTTCCCTAACTATTAAATCGATCCGCAGCGCATCTAATCGATTTCTGAACATTTAAACAATGGAAGGTGAGCTATCTCGGGAACAAGCACTTATCGACATAGCTGACTAAAGGAACCTGTATGTTGTGTGCAATCGAATTCCAAATTCATAACACTACCTATAATATATACTCTTTCCATCTCTACCTCATTGGTCTTCGATGTCACTTTCTTTTCATTACCAGTTGGATTTCTGTGAGTACAGTGTGGATGTTTGTTTGTTTATTTATTTTCTCTTGCTCCTATTTTTCCTTCTCTAAACTCTGAGTCTGCTTTGGTTGCTGTTTATTTTTCCGATCGTCATTGTCTTTTGTCTCCCCCGTCTTGTCCTGCTGCTTTTATTCCCACCCTGTACAGTGCCATTTGCACCTGCACGGAGCCACGAGCATGCTGCGACACCTGCCTGTACCTCAAACCACTCTCAGTGAGGCCAACGCTGTGGGGATTATACTTGCACATGGTATGCACACCACTTCCAACACCCCAACACCACATCTCAGCATTGCCCTGTTCTGCATTGTCGTGCGTGTACAGGAAGATTCGACAATGGATAGTGATCCCACGTTCCTTTTCCCCCTTCCCAGGGGCCACACGTGACGGTTATTTTGACAGAAAAAAGAACTTGTATGATATAATCCATTTTATTTACTCCAACAGTGTTGTAAGGATTAATCGTTACTTCTGCCACCATGGTGGACAGAGGTTGCTTTCTTGGCTGCTGGCAGGATAACCTAGAGTTAGTGGCTCTCGACCTGCAGGTCGCATGCGGCCCAATCAGCACACTGCTGTGGCCCAAAAGTGACGTCCTGTTAAAAAAAAAACTTTTGAACAAGGGGAATTTTCAGATCGGTCACTAATGTGTCAAACCAGATTAATTTTAACAATTAATACTTGGATTTTGTTTGCTCATTTAAAATGTGCTTTGTTAACACTTGACAGTGTAAAGAGAAGAGATATTACAAAATATTGATTTGTATTGCATTACCGTCGGATAACAGATACAAAACACATCTTAAAAATAGAACGGCACTCGGTAGAGCGCAAACCTCTGCCAGTTTGAACAGGTTATGTTTTGTATCCCACTCTTAGGCCGGATCTAAATCTGGACATGATCCAAAATCTAATAGGCTTGTTCTTGTCACTTAACCAACTCATCCACCAGGTTTTGTCAAAATCCATCCAAAACTGTTTGAGACATTGTGCTATATGCCATCTTTAGCCCTATCTCTCAATGGTAAAGAATCACTAAAAATTATAGCATCCCAAAATTGAATCGATTCGTCCTTGTCACACACCCAACCTGTAAGCCTGATGTTGGCTTAACAGTTAAGGTTAAGATCCTAGTCTTGATCCTAGATTCTTAACAGTTAAGATCCTAGAGTCTTGAGTTCAAGACTTTGTTTTAACCGTTAAATTAGCACCAGGTGGGTCGACTCAGCCTGTCATCCTTCTGAGATTGGCAAAATGAGTACCAGCTTACTGGTAATGGGGGCAATGCATCACAGGCACAGCCGTGCCCCCAGAAAATGATGTAGCCAAGCAGCCACAGGCTGCATATAAATTTATAAGTAAAAACCCAACCTGTCCACCAAGTTTCGTCCAAGTCTGTCCATTTCTTTTTCAGATATCCTGCTCACTGACAGACAGACAGACAGACAAACAGGTGAAAACATAATGTCCGTCCACCAAACATAATGGCAGAGGTGGTGATGCAGGAAGTAAGTTGTGTCGGTGCAGCCCACATGACACCGATAGCTGCACCTATGGCCCACTATAATAAATACTTTGAGAACCGTTGCCCTGGAGGTATGCACACTCGCATCTAAGCTGTCTAGCCTGCTTGGGAGATTGGGAGATGATCAGGAGGAAAGTTTCATCTTCGGGAACTCTCGGATTGAAGTCTGTGGATAATGTAGAGAAGAATTTAATAGATGGTCAACATTGGGGAGAACATCAATGTCAAGATTGACAAAGATGTCAAAATACAAACCAAGAGGAGGTTGATGAATGCTCTGGTATGTCCAGTTGCAACGTATGGACGTGAGTCATGGAGGGTGGGAAAAATAAATAAATAAATAAATAAATAAGGGAAGAAGGTTGACAGTTTTGAAATGTGGTGTTGGAGACGAATGTTAAAAATTCCATGGACTGCAAGAAGAGCAAACAAATTGGTGATTGAAGAGATTAGATTATGTATATTCGAAGAGCAGGTGATAAAACAGAAACTGTTATTCTTTTGGACACGTTATGCGTGCAGAAAACGAGTCTGGAGAAGTCAACCATGCTGGGTATGGTTGAGGGAAGGGGGAGGGAGAGGCAGACCCTGTGCGTGTTGGATGAATGGGGCAAAGGCCGCAACCAACTGTCTTTGTCAGAGCTTCGGGAAGCTGTGCAGGATGGGGATGTTTGGAGAAATCAATTTATGTCCGATGCTCACTGTTTACTTGTATTTAAAAAATTGCCATTTTGACCAATTCCTTTCTCCATTGGTTTCTTCCAGATGAAACCATTTTGTATATTTTGATGAATTATAACCCAGATCTGGTTTTGCCATTTTCAGTGTTCTCATGTTGGCACATAGCTTATCCAACTATGGGATCCTTGGTTCAAATTACATTTACTGTGTTGTGTCCATTGCCTCATTATGTCATTGTGATTCATATAAAAGGACACCAATGTCTTTGAATATCCGTCTGAATAATTATGATATGTGTACAAGTGACACCATCGACCTTTAATGGAAATTAATGTTTGTTCTTCGTGAAGTTTTTTTTTTTTTTTTCTTTTAAAGCTTTCTTTAGCCGATTGTTCTCCGCTCACGATGCGAGACATGGATGGGGGTAGGGCTCATTAATCTGGCAGGTCACCTGATTGACGGGTGGACAAGTGCACCACATTCAACCACCGCTCTGTGCTTTTCCGCTCCGCTAATGTCAACCACTGCTCTGTGCTTTTCGAAACATCCATAATACACCTCTCCTTCCCAATTCCGCATCCAGGCAATGCATGACGTCATCGCCGGGCACCGAAGGAAGGGATTACTGAGTTTTTACTCCTTTAATTTTTACTTGGCAAAAATAATAATAAAAAGTATGTTGATCGCCTCCGTTTGTTATTTACGAAATCTTAAGATTTTGTAAGTATATTGATGCTTTCCGTTTCTGTTTGTTTGTTTGTTTGTTTGTAGTCACGATAACTCGAGAACGGAAGAAGCTACCAATGTCAAATTACACCACGTGATTCAGGAGGGTGATGGCTAGTGCTGATTAGATTTTGGTCAAAATCGGTCAAAGGTCAAGGTCACAGTGAGGTCAAATATTCGATTTTTGATGGTTTGGTATAGATAACTCGAACGGAAGAAGCTACCAATGTCAAATTACACCACGTGATTCAGGAGGCTGATGGCTAGTGCTGATTAGATTTTGGTCAAAATCGGTCAAAGGTCAAGGTCACAGTGAGGTCAAACATCCAAAAAATGATAACTCGAGAACGGAAGAAGCTTCCAATGTCAAATTACATCACGTGATTCAGGAGGGTGGTGGCGAGCGCTGATTAGATTTTGGTCAAAATCGGTCAAAGGTCAAGGTCACAGTGAGGTCAAACATCCAAAACATTCGATTTTTGATGGTTTGGTACAGAATCATCGTAGAAACTTCTGGTTTGCGTCGCTACCTTCTCAAGAGACAGCTTTTATTGGACAAGGTCAGAGGTCAAGTTGACGATTTCGTAAGTACCAGTCTATGACTGCTTGTTTGTTTGTTTGTTTGTCTGTCCGCTCGCCTGCAGCCCAAACCGCTCAACCGATCTTTCTAACATTTTCAGAGATTAATGTCACCGACCCTGCAACGGTCCCACATTGTAGTTTCGTAAAATTTGGTCGACCCAAAAGGTCTGTATAGGCCAAGAGGCCAATTTGAGCAAAATTTTCTAAAATCCTCAAATTTCATCCGATTGACTTGAAATTTGAACAGGATTTGCACATCCAGTCAGTGAATTCAAACACCTATTACTTTTGAGGTTACCTTAGGTTAAAAGGTCAACATAGGCCATAAGGTCAACCCAAAATAAGCCAATTTTTTATTGTTTCTGAAATTGTCAACTTTCATCCGATTGACTTTAAATTTGAAGACCATTTACATAACAGGTCGCTGAGTTCAACCACCAATTCATTTTGATATCGATACAGGACAAAAGGCCAAATTTTCTAAAATCCTCAATTTTCATCCGATTGACTTGAAATTTGAAGAGGATTTTCATGTTGGGTCGCTGAATTCAAACACCTATTGATTTTGAGGTAAACATAAGCCAAAAGGCCAATTTGGGTCAAATTTTCTAAAATACTCAATTTTCATCCAATTGAGTTGAAATTTGAAAAGGATTTACATATCAGGTCACTGAATTGAACCACTATTATTTTCGTGGTCACCATAGGTGAAAAGGTCAACATAGACCAAAAGGTCAACATAGGCCAAATTTCTAAAATCCTCAATTTTAATCCAATTAACTTGAAATTTGAAGAGCATTTACACATCATGTCACTACCTCAAAATTAAGATGGTTGAATTAAAACACAGGCCAAAAGGTCCATTTGGTCTAAATTTTCCAAAATCCTCAATTTTCATCCGATTGACTTGAAATTTGAAGATCATTTTCATGTCAGTTCGCTGAATTCAACTACCAATTCATTTTAAGATCAAAAGGTCAACATAGGCCTAATTTCTAAAATTGATAGATAGGGCCAAAAACTGAATATATCGCTATAGCTCAAAAAGTTGTGGACGAATTGTGACAAAACAAGGAAGATGAGTTGGATAGGTGACAAGAACAAGCGGATTGGATTTTGGTTTGGATCCAGCCCATCAGTGGGATACAAAACGTGAATTGTTCCACCTGACAGAGGTACGTGCTCTACCGAGTGCCATTCTACTTTGTGCTGCTTTGCCAAGTTGTCACTCTATGAGTGATTTTTCATTTTCTTGTTTGTTTGTTTGTTTGTTTGTTCGGGCGATATCTCAGCCACCCTTTGATCGAGGAAGCTGAAATTTGGACACAAAAGTGAAGATGTGCTTTGGCGAAAAGTGTTTTTAATTTTTTATTGATCAAACAATTCATTGATTAATTACTTAATTATTATCAATTTATCAATTACTTGTATGTTTTCTTTCTCATCTGGACAATATCTTGGGCACCTTCTGAGCGAGGAAGCCGTTATTTGGACACAGTGATGAACAAGTGATTTGGCTATAAAGAGTATTTTTGATTTATTGATTAATCAGTTAGTTGATTAATTATTCATTTTTTTTGATGAATGAAGTTACAGATTCAGATTAAACAGTGGTGGTTTTGGTATGCTGTGAGGAAATTAAGGAATTAATTATTTTACGATTATTATTTATTTCAATTACGCAATTAATGAATCAACCGATTATTGTACACCGCTCCACTCCAAGTCCGTCTCCATGTGCTGCACAGCGAGTCTATCATTTGTACATGTTCACCTCAGAAGTACACCGCTTCCTCCCTATTCCATCTCCACGTGCAGCACGGCAGCATCGCCAGGTGCCCCATCAATGTCGTGCGCTGGAGGATTTATTATTTATTTATTTGGCATGGGGGCGGTGTACTTTGAATGTATCTCTACTTGTTACACTCGCTGAAGGAGAGAGTATTGTTTTTGGGTCCGTTTGTTATGTTTGTTTGTTTGTCTGTCTGTCTGTTTGGCCACACAGGACTTTTGTGTTTTTCTCCGCAACTGCTTGTCGGATTGAGACAAAATTTTGCGACTACTCATGTAGAATGTTATAATCATAATTATGACATCATCGGTCACGTGGTGTGGCAGCCGTGTTGGAAAAACTTTGGTCTCTGTCTGAAACCGCAACAAGGAAAAAATTGAAACTTGCCACAAAGCAAGTACTCCTCGTGGGGAATGAGTGTTTTTTTTTCTATGACGTCGTAGGTGTTTTTGTTATGACATAATTGCATAAGTAGAACGCTACATATGATCAGTATGAACATTTTTGAGGGTCAATTAGGGATAAAATGGTCCACAGAAAAAATTTTTGATGATGTCATCGGTCACATGATTCAGCAGCCATATTGTTTAAAATTAAAAAAAAAACTTTCAAAAATCTTCTCTGAAGTGGCTGAACAGATTGAGGTGGAACTTTACACTTGTGACCACCTATCCATGAGGAACCAACAGGTTCACACATATGATGTAATAGGTCACATGGTTTAGCAGCCATATTGGTTTACCCTAAAACCTATAAAAAAATCTGCTCTAGAACAGCTGGACAGATCGAGAGGAAACTTCACACAAATGTTCCCCAAGCCATGGGTGTACAAGTTTGTAAAGGAATAATTGAGGTCACATGGTTTGGCTGCCATATTGAAGAAAAATATTAAATAATGTTTTCTCTGGAACCGCTTAATCGATCGATGTGAAACTAGTGATGGGGAATACAGGTTTTAAATTTCAAATTGATTGTATGCATGGTCTGGCAGCCAAAATTATTTATTTTTTGATTATGGGTTCTTTTCTTCTTTTTTTTTTGAATAAGGCTCACTTGGCTGTGCCTGGATGGGTTTGAGGGGAGAGAAGTAGCAGCTGAAATGTGAATCCTATCCAGGTTCCTCCTGATGACTTCATCTTTGCTTTTTGCATGTTCAGGTTCTTTCTGATTACTCCATTGCAGGACTGTGTACCTATTTGGTCTTCCATTTGATTTGAATTGAATTTATTTTAATCCCATTCTAAATTAAATTAAATAGTGAATCGTCATTTTAAAAAACGTCAGTCAAATAAATTCAATGAATTTGTTCAAGTAATGACTATATGCACAAACAAGTTGCTGTTTAACGTAGAACAACCCTGGAAACATCGCAAAGTTTAATCACCCGTGAAATAAACATTGCAGATAATCCGCCACGTTGCCTGCTCATCTGTGCATGCATCACGTAGTACATCGGTTCGTGGTCCGTACAAACGTTATAACTTTATTTGAAAACATCCGTTTTTCACCAGATTTGCTTTGATTCCCTGTAGAGCACCTCGCAAAACTTTCAAAAATAAAGATACAAATCTGGCAGACGGTGTGGATAAGCAGTCTCTCTGGGGGACAGGGCGTGACGTCCAGCAGTGAATGCATCAAAATCATATAGCTCAATGAAGCTGGTTAATTTTGGCACGTTCCAAAATCTTTTGTTCACTCAATATAATTCTCCAAACAGAAGAAAAAGATAAGTTTAATGCCTTGGAAATTACACATTTTCTTGTGTCCAGTATATATGGAGAATGAGGGACCATTGCCTTGCTTGCTTAAAACAGAGATATACAGGCTTAGTTGTAAGACTCGTTATTTCTTTAAATTATCAGATTTCACTCCAGATTTCGACACTTATTTAGTCCGGACGATATCTCGTACTCAAAGCCGAAATAAGAGTTCAATGATATTCTTGAATTAGTCCGTGACAGTCGGTTGTGGAAAATCATATCAGATGATGCATGAAATCGCTCCAAGCTCCTAATTTGAAAACTATAGAACTTACAAGAGTGATGTACACAGCGATTCGTAACTTTGATGAACAGGCATTCGATATTATGAGTGAGGAAAGTTGAAAAAAAACTGAAAAACGTTGAATCATTGCGGCCTGTTCCAAGTCAAGGCAAGGTTGAGCAGGCCAAAAAACATGGTGGCTTCATACCCCAGCGAGGTAAACTAGGATACCCCTTAAGACCCAGAGAGTGAGGTGGCCGAGGATGTGCCCGATGAAGGATATAATTAAATAAGGCCGTTAATTATCTTCAAAAGGGATGTTTTAATTAACCCAAACACCAATTTTCAGTCTTTCACTTCCTTGAAGTTCCCTTAGTACGCATGCAAAGTTTCAGGCTGCTCAGTTTCATGGTTTTGGAGTTATGGAGGAGACACACTAACACACACACTAACACACACACTAACACACACACTAACACACACACTAACACACACACTAACACACACACTAACACACACACTAACACACACACTAGCACACACACTAACACACACACACACACACACACACAAACACACACTAAGACACACACACACAAACACACACTAAGACACACACACAAACACACACTAAGACACACACACACACACACACACTAACATACTGTTGCGGATTCGCGCCCGCCGGCGTGCGACGGCCACGTAACTCGAATCGCGGCACGTCGCCCACCGGACGGACAATCCAGTCGTGACCCTCTCGGACTAACGCCGGGAACCAGTCACGGGTGGACCTTTCGGTCTCACCGCGATCGAGCCAATCAGCCCCCGCGTGGGATAGGGTTGCTCGCCAAATTCGACCTACCTAAGTACCCACGCGGAGGGTAGACCGGGCGATCGCACCTCACCGCAGGTCGACTTCGGACACGGGCCACTTAAGCGACCCGTTCCGTACTATCAGAATAACCGAGCGGTGTTATCGTCGACCCCGACGGTTCGATTAATTATCGGGCGTATTCAGCCCACTACCAACCCTTTACGTGAAGCAAGATGAGGATTCAATGGGAGAAAAAGACGAAGCGAAGCGGGAGAACAGTTCAATAATAAAGCACATTTATTCGCGGCACACGGGAAGCACACATAAAAAAGAAAACACAATTCCATTTACACAAAAAGCAAATGTAAAAGCGAAGACAATGCAGAGCTAATACCGACTACCGAGCACACGGCAACACTTATACAATTCTACTTCACAGACGGCGCCGACAACACATACCCAAAACCAAGGAAAAGAATACCCCCAAGAATGAGGCGGGCCTGAGGCCGAGACCGGGTCGCGCCTACCCGTCTGGTGATGAGACGCGGAGCGGCGATGGCGCCTCACTCCGCGGGCCTCGCGGACAGTGTCTGGCAGGGGGTGGGAAAGGGGCCCCCTTGGTCGCACTATCTCAGCGCGGGGGGAAACAGGAGGGGGTTGCTGATGCTCGGGGTATAGAGGATCTTTATTATCCCTGGTGTGCGTCTCCACCTCGGCCAGGTCGCGCTGCCGGCCTCCCTCGGGCGTGCAGCTCCCGGCACCGACGCGAGCACCCCCTCGTCTGCCTTCGCCGCTGCCGCCTCTCCGCCTCTGGACTCTTCTTTGGACTCTCCTCCCTTCTCGACTCTCTTCAGCTTCTCCAGCTACTGCAGGCTTCGGGCTCCAGACTTCCACACTGCTCTGACTGACGAACACGGTCCTTTTATCCCCCCGTAGCTTCGCCTTTGACCCCCTCCCTTTGACCTTTCACCTCGCTCCCCATTGGCCCGAGAAAAAGTGGGCGTGAAGGCTTTTTGATCCACAAATTTGCATATATCGATCGTCCTGGAGGCGGGGCCAAATCGCCCCTTGCTCACCGATTGGACGGCAAAAAGTGGGCGTGTGTCGTTTTTGATCCGTTTTTGAAGCGCAAAATCCGTGATTTTGTACACGCTGTTCGACGTGCGCCCTGCACGAGTCCAACACCGGTACCCTCAGCGGGGCAAGAACGGTGGCGATGCTACGGTTGCGAGGTGTGACGGGAAGGTCGTGGCGGTTGTGGTGAAGCGGCGTTGTGGTTGGTGGTTGATGTTGTGGTTGTGGTGGTAATCATGGCGGTTGGTCCAAAATAAAGATAGTAAAAGAAAAACGGCTATCCTGAAGAGTCGCAGCTCGCCTAAATGACATGTATTCCCACTAGACAACGGGTTCGGGCCTAACTACACATGTACTTACCGAGATACCTCACCTAAGGGACCTGAATGGTGGTTTGCGAATTTGGTAACCACAACACTACCCCCTTCCCTTTTTACAGACTCGTCCCGAGTCGTCAAATTTTCGTGTGCCATCATGTGTAGTTTTCCCCTAGTACATTTTACCTACGGATCCCTGAGTGCGACATTCATGGTATTCGTGTCCCCAAAATAAATAACCTGAGGGCTGCGTAACTATCTAAACAAACTCACTCATACGGACGACTTAAATAAAATTGCCGGCGCTAAGACATACATGCCGGGGGCGCACTCATATTTACAGTACATCTTAACCTTAACTTACAAATTTTACACTAAACCATGGCCCAGGATCAATGAACTCTGCAAAAGAAAAGCAGTTAACAGGGAGCCAGGCTGCCCACATGCAGTCTCTGGCTCAAATAATGCAGGTGACAGGGAACGTGGCTGACTGCTCACACGCAGTCCAAGGCCTTCCCTTTTGAACTGAACGCAGTGAACCACAACGGTGCATGGGCTGCACAAACGCAGTCTCCGTGCCAGCTCAAGTGGCACACGCAATGAGCACAACGAATGGATGCATGAACACAAACACGGTGCACGGGCCGCCACTGCAGGCCCGTGTTGTAGCTGCCAACAGGGCAGTTCTCGCAGCTTGCAAACTGTTGCCTTGCGGATCCTGGCGCACATGGAAATGAACAGGGGGGGCAAAGCAAAAATTGAACGGGGCTGGTGAACGGGTCAGTGGGCATGGCATGGCAAAGGTAGCAGGCAAACACAGCCCGCAGAAGAAGGCCGCTGCAGGCAAACACAGCCGGCAGATGAACTGGCCGGCACAGGCCTTGCAGCACACAGCTGCCGATGAAGTTGGCCGGCCTCCGCCTTGAAGCAAAACACGGCCAGCCGATGAAGTTGGCCAGCCTTTGCCGTTCAATGGAGGTTGGTGGAGGGAGTGCGGTGGTGCTGGCCACTTGGAAGGCGGGCTCGGACCTACCTACCTGTCTCCCTCCCACCTATCGCCTTTGCCTGTCACTGTACATACCCACTCCCTTAATTTGTCCAAACCCCAATTTAGCCCCAACTTATTTATTTTTTTTATTTTTACTTTTATGTTTACTTCCCCTCTATAAATCGTCCCCTAACCCCCTTTATCGTCCTTGTTCGGCTAACCTATTCTGTCACCTAGCCTACTCCCAACCCCTACGTTCCCTTCCCAGAGGGGAACAAGGGAGAGCTAACGTCCTGTGTCGAGGCTCAACGAAGCCTCAGAATGGCCTCCCCAGAGTTCGGCGATCTATAACCAAAGTGGGTCCAGCGGCCCACAACGACAGCGAGGGGATGGATGGTGCGGAGGGGTACATCTCCTAATCTACCCTAACCATTTAACTGCTAAACTACCCCGGGGCTTTCAACAAGCGCCTCTCGCTTAAACTATTGGTTCTATAAACCCAGATTCCCGTCGCCTGTGTTGGTGTCCTCACAATTTCGGGCCTCGCCCCCCCAATTTTCTTCCCGTGCCCTCACACGGTCTCCTGGCTGGGACACGTGGCTCCTTCTGGCAGGCACGACCCTCTGCCGAATCTCCCGCTATGGCACCCCCGGGCACTACACTGCCTCCGAGCCTACCAGCTCCCTAACACCGGGGAGTGCCCCCCATGGCACCTCCCCTGAAACGCACACGTGGCAGGCCGGCCTCCCGGGCCCCTTTCCGAGGGTCACCCGTGCCCACAACACTGCCCACGCGGCTAATGGCGCCCCGGGCCCCCGCACCAAGCAGGCGCACCCGTGCCCACTACTCTATCCCGGCCCCCCATGGGCCCATGGCCTACCGCGGCCGACTAGCCTGGTGCCCGGGGTACCCACTCAGCGATACTCACCTTTCGCAGCCACGCTCCCAAGCCCGTCAACAGGGCTCCTGCACCCCTCCAAATGGGTCTCGAGCCTACTTTCCCACCAACAGCAAAACGACCTCCATTTTTCAATTTGACTAACCCAGCTAACTCACTTTACTCTGACCCCGGGGTCCCTTGGGCGGGAGTCACTCCTCCCCCCAATCACTCATCGCACCATGCATTCCCCATTCACTCCACTCACACAGACCCGCTGGCCTCACTCACTCAACAAGTACTCACCTCACAACTCACCAACTCTTCAACACACACACCGCTGAACTCTGCCATCCTCCTAACTACATCCCCTAACTAACTCGTGCTCCCACGTCGTCCCTTATACTACAGCACGTTCCTTTTAACACTACGTAGCTAAACTACGTCCCCTCTACACATTCACTGTCTGTCACTGTCTCCAAAATAATCCCATAAATCAATTTCCCAACCTAAATCTGGCTACAATCCCTCTAACTAATCCATTCCACGGACTCCATGAGGACTTACCCCTGCCCCATGGAGTCGGTCTAACTAAGCTAACCCTTCCCCCTAACTAGTTTCCTTCCTGTGCCCCGGTAAGGGGGTCTTCCACCCCTTGCCCAGGAATCCTTTGCACCCGAAAGTGAGGCTTACTGTTTTCCTTTTTTTTTTCCATGCGCAGCACCTGCGCAGCAACTCAGAGCTCGCGCACTTTACACCTGCCCGTGACGTCATGCAGCTGCACGTGTTCCTCGTCCCTCCTTGGACGGTACCATCGGCCGGGATACCCCTCCTGCCGGATTCCAACCACACGTGCAGCCATGACGTCACCGTGTGCATAAAAAAAAAAAAACACAAGCCCCACGTCTCGAGGGGTTCCCCACGCGAACACATGTGCCTTGCCCGTTGGAGCTAAACACACACGATCGCGTGGAGAACCCGTCCGGTCCAAATCCGTTTACCTGCCTAAACTTTGTCCGTCCGCGGGATCGGCAAATCCACCGCGTGCGTTTCCGGACCGGGACTTCACTCTCGCAAGTGAGCACGTGGTGGTCTCGTGCATTGCACAGCACGAACCGCGTGCTCACTGCTGGGTGAACCCGGCACGGTCCTCGAAACAACTACAGCCGCTACTCGGCTTTCTTTACTCTGTCGCCTTCGTCGTCGCCATTCAACACACGCACACCTGCGTGTTACGACGCACACAGTCCACTCCATCACATTCACACCGGGAGATGCGGCTGCGTGCTCCCGCATGCCAACCGACATCTCCCTTACATACCGCTCTCTCACACACACGGTCTCCCTGGCACACAGCGACCTTGCACACGGCCGTTCACTCACGCGTGCGGGGGCACTCACCCGCGGTGCCTCACTCGCACTCCGTGCCTCATCCACACACGCGGGGGCACTCACCCGCGGTACCTCACTCATACACACGGCGACACTCACACACGCGGTCTCTTCCACACACGGTGCCTCACCCACACACGCGGGGGCACTAACCCGCGGGGCCCCACCCACACTCCGTGCCTCATCCACACACGGCGCGCTGGGAAGCACGATCCGGCACCATCGCCACCACACCACTCACACGTGGTGCCTCACTCATACTGGCCGTTTCACTCACACACACGGCCTCACTCACACACGGTGCCCCATCCACACCCGGCGTGCTGGGAAGCACGCACTCTGGCACCATCGCCACCACACCACTCACACACGGGGTCGCTTCCACACACGGGGACGCACTCACACCTTGCACCACACACACAGGGACAACCACACTGGGGATTCGTGTCCCCACAAGGGTCTCCGGGGCCTCTATACCCCCCAAGCTCTCCGTGCACCCGTCCACAGCACCCGTCCTCTCAACCTCGCAAAGCACGACCGAACTCACCTGGTCGTGACTCGCCTCAAGGGGGCATACTCCCTCCCCTCGTTCCTGGAGGAGGCCATCCAGGTGCTCGCACTGGGTCTCCACACGCTCCGCGAGCTCAACCCCATTGTCCTCCACTACCTCCGTGTGTGTGTGCGCGTCACTTACCCCGTCCTCACCGTGCAGTCTCTCCTCTATTTTTTCTATCTCCCGTGTCTCTGCCAACTCTTCACCCTTTACCTCCCTTGTCTCAACTATTATTTCCTTTGTCACGGCCTTCATGCCCGCCTGCAGGCATCGGCCCATGTTCTGCGTCTCCCCCCGGAACTTTTTCATTTCCTCCTTCATGTTTGCTTCCATTCCGTTTATTTGCTTGTTCATTTCTTTCATTTCGTTTGTATTTGCATCCATTTTTTCGATCATTTTCGCATTCATCTTTTCGTTCATTGCCGCCAGCATGGCGCATAGCTGGGCCATGTTGGATGCACTCAGCTGAGCCGTTTCGGCAAGGGTTGGGGAAGGGTTTTGGTGGAGAGGGGGGGGGGAGGTGTCATACACTGCGGCCGCTGCCGCACCCATTTCAGGTTCTGGGTTCAGTTGGGCGAGTCCGTGTTCCTGCACAATCAACATTTCCTGCTCGGGGATTCCATCCTGGACCATGGATCCTACACATTCTACATCCATTTCTAATACCCCCGGCTCCCGCTCGCCTTGAGACGCCATCTTGCTTCTCGTGAAGGGTTAATTTGCTCGCTCGAAATTTGAGGGAATCGGGGTCGCTTCTCTCACCCCTGGACCGATTCCCGTGAATTTAGCCGGAGACAGGAGAGCCTGTTTTCCTGTTCTCCGATACCAGTGCCGCGAGGAGGGCGATGAATTTGTATCGCACGACCTGACACCAGTGTTGCGGATTCGCGCCCGCCGGCGTGCGACGGCCACGTAACTCGAATCGCGGCACGTCGCCCACCGGACGGACAATCCAGTCGTGACCCTCTCGGACTAACGCCGGGAACCAGTCACGGGTGGACCTTCGGTCTCACCGCGATCGAGCCAATCAGCCCCCGCGTGGGATAGGGTTGCTCGCCACCCGACCTACCGAAGTACCCACGCGGAGGGTAGACCGGGCGATCGCACCTCGCCGCAGGTCGACTTCGGACACGGGCCACTTAAGCGACCCGTTCCGTACTATCAGAATAACCGAGCGGTGTTATCGTCGACCCCGACGGTTCGATTAATTATCGGGCGTATTCAGCCCACTACCAACCCTTTACGTGAAGCAAGATGAGGATTCAATGGGAGAAAAAGACGAAGCGAAGCGGGAGAACAGTTCAATAATAAAGCACATTTATTCGCGGCACACGGGAAGCACACATATTCAATTCCACCAAAAGCACACAAAAAAAAGAAAACACAATTCCATTTACACAAAAAGCAAATGTAAAAGCGAAGACAATGCAGAGCTAATACCGACTACCGAGCACACGGCAACACTTATACAATTCTACTTCACAGACGGCGCCGACAACACATACCCAAAACCAAGGAAAAGAATACCCCCAAGAATGAGGCGGGCCTGAGGCCGAGACCGGGTCGCGCCTACCCGTCTGGTGATGAGACGCGGAGCGGCGATGGCGCCTCACTCCGCGGGCCTCGCGGACAGTGTCTGGCAGGGGGTGGGAAAGGGGCCCCCTTGGTCGCACTATCTCAGCGCGGGGGGAAACAGGGAGGGGGTTGCTGATGCTCGGGTATAGAGGATCTTTATTATCCCTGGGCTGCGTCTCCACCTCGGCCAGGTCGCGCTGCCGGCCTCCCTCGGGCGTGCAGCTCCCGGCACCGACGCGAGCACCCCCCTCGTCTGCCTTCGCCGCTGCCGCCTCCGACTCTGGACTCTTCTTTGGACTCTCCTCCCTTCTCGACTCTCTTCAGCTTCTCCAGCTACTGCAGGCTTCAGGCTCCAGACTTCCACACTGCTCTGACTGACGAACACGGTCCTTTTATCCCCCCGTAGCTTCGCCTTTGACCCCCTCCCTTTGACCTTTCACCTCGCTCCCCATTGGCCCGAGAAAAAGTGGGCGTGAAGGCTTTTGATCCACAAATTTGCATATATCGATCGTGCTGGAGGCGGGGCCAAATCGCCCTTGCTCACCGATTGGACGGCAAAAAGTGGGCGTGTGTCGTTTTTGATCCGTTTTTGAAGCGCAAAATCCGTGATTTTGTACACGCTGTTCGACGTGCGCCCTGCACGAGTCCAACACCGGTACCCTCAGCGGGGCAAGAAAGGTGGCGATGCTACGGTTGCGAGGTGTGACGGGAACGTCGGGGCGGTTGTGGTGAAGCGCCGTTGTGGTTGGTGGCTGATGCTGTGGTTGTGGTGGTAATCATGGCGGTTGGTCCAAAATAAAGATAGTAAAAGAAAAACGGCTATCCTGAAGAGTCGCAGCTCGCCTAAATGACATGTATTCCCACTAGACAACGGGTTCGGGCCTAACTACACATGTACTTACCGAGATACCTCACCTAAGGGACCTGAATGGTGGTTTGCGAAATTGGTAACCACAACAATACACTAACACACACACACACACACACACACACACACACACACTAACACACTAACACACTAACACACTAACACACTAACACACTAACACACTAACACACTAACACACTAACACACTAACACACTAACACACTAACACACTAACACACTAACACACTAACACACTAACACACTAACACACTAACACACTAACACACTAACACACTAACACACACACACACACACACACACACACACACACACACACACACACACACACACACACACTAACACACACACACACACACACTAACACACACACACTAACACACACACTAACACACACACACTAACACACACACACTAACACACACAGCGCACTAACACACACTAACACACACAGCGCATTGACACACACTAACACACACACATTAACACACACACACACACATTAACACACACACACACACTAACACACACATACACACTAACACACACACACACACACACACACACACACACACACACACACGCACCCACACACACTCACACACACTAACATACACACACACATACTACACACTAACACACACACTAACACACACACTACGTGCACACACACTACATACACACACACTACATACACACACACTACATACACACACACGGTACATACACACACTACATACACACACACTACATACACACACACTAACACACACATACATACACACACACTAACACACATACATACACACACACTAGCACACACATACATACACACACACTAACACACACATACATACACACACACTAGCACACACATACATACACACACACTAACACACACACGCATACGCACACACACACACACACACGCATACACACACACACACACACACACACACACACACACACACACACACACACACACACACACACACACACACACACACACTGATATTTATTAGTAGAGAAGACAGATGGGGGCAGTGTACTTTGAATGTACCTCTACTTGTAGAACTTTTGGTTGGTTGGTTCTTTTTTGCCTACAGTTTTTCACTCACTCACTCACTCACTCACTCACTCACTCACTATGGACGAGTTTCTAATGACATCACTTCCTAGTAAGTTGTCACGGAAACACGGCGGTGGACGAGTTTCCAATAACGTCACTTCCTGTTCGAAGTCTTTGCCCCACAGATGTGATGTTACTTAAAGGTGTTATTGGAAACTTGTCCACTAGTACTGATGTCACATTTTCCCTACAGATGTGAAGTCATGGAAACTCATCAATAAGAGTGAGGCTCATGGAAGAGCAAGAAGTGCAGTTTTGACCAATTCCTGATAAAATAGTAACACCGATCCAGTAACAACAACGGTGTTTCATTCCAAGTTATAATCATTCAATTTATTTTCTGAGAAGCATTTGTGTGTTTTTGACTTCTTTGTCCTCCTTAACTACTGGATGGAATGAGTTGAAAACAGCTGGTTGTACTCGCGGCAGGCACGAGGGATTTGAGGCCCCGACCCCCCCCCCCCACCTCCTCTAGACTCGGAGCGGATGCTCTTACCATTATGCCACCGAGTCTGGTTGAATTTGCCTATAATTGTGATTTTATTTTTTTCATTTGCCAAACTGGATATACAATTTGACCCCATGGTGTAAACTCTTGGTGAAACAGGATCGGTGGGGGAGGTGCTGTCTTCATCCGAGCCTGACGTGTACGTGTCTGACGATGGAGGCTACACTTGGGCCCGTGCATTGCGTAAGCCTCACTACTATGCCATTCTTGACTCTGGGGGAGTTCTTGTCGCCGTACCCAAAACTGACTATGTTTCTTCCATCACGTAAGCTTCTGTTTCTCTTCCAGGCTTACTTTTTATTTTTATTTTAGTGTCCTATTTTGTGTTGCTTCACTACCTCATACCTCTCACCTAATGGTCTGACAACAACCATCCACTAGGTTTTCACTGGATGAAGGGCAATGCTGGCATCCGTATAACCTCCCAAATGGTACCATGAGGGTCATGGGAATCTATTCAGAACCAGGAGCTCACTCCTTCAGCATTGGCCTTTGGGGCTATCTCTCCAGCGGCAGCGTCAACTCTTGGGTGGTTGTCACGGTGGATTTCCGTGAGCTGCTTAGCAGGCCATGTAAGTAAATATAGAGTATGGTATTGTATGTTCTCAATATTTACCTTTGCTTTTTCAAAGAAGGGTAGATTCAACCAAGTTGTCACAGAACTTTACTGATGTGAACATGGACCCTAATAACCTTTATCTAATTATGTTTGTTTTTTACCACTAGGTAATGATAGCGACTATGTTGCATGGACAGCACATAGTGCAGGCCGCTCTGGGACTCGTGCTGTCGGTGCAGAGGCGGTGTCGGTGCAGGGCTGTATGCTGGGGTTGCGGCAGCAGTTCAACAGGCTGCAAAAAGAATCCGTGTGTAGGAACGGCCGTGGGTACCAGGCCTCTGCGCAGGCCTTGTCATGCAAATGTACCAAGAGGGACTACATCTGGTGAGTGTTTTAGAGGATGCATGTTTTGTTAGGGTCTGTAGAAGGTGGGGAAAGTGCCACTAAAATGGATTAAATGGATGTGTTAAAATAAGCGCGCTCCATTGATGGGTCGAAAGTGGTTCGAGGTCGTGGTGTAAAATAAATATGGATGCGGTTAAAAAGGAATCAAAATGGTGTGGTGTGTTGTGCAGTGATTACGGATACTACCGGGATCCAGACCAAGATGATTGTCAGGAAGAGACTGCGATGATAAAACGCCCACTGCACATCTGCATCTATGGAAAGGAAGAGGTCTTGCTGACACAAGGGTGAGGATAGAGCATTTGGGATTCGCCCAGTTTGTGACCAAGTTACCTTGTCTCTTTATACGGACATTGGAGGTGTGTTTATATTGTGCTCAAATTGCCAGTAGCAGGTTGGCTGCTCTGGAACATTTCTGTGCTTTAAATTTGGCTTGTGGTTGACCCTGTAGACCTCGTCCAATGAGTGGTCGCACAAGACAAAGGAGACTGACTGGCTGGGAACCTGCCATGATGCTTACCTTTTGGGGAAGGCAAGATGGTGATCACGAGTGATAGCCACTCAGTATATGAACTCCACAATGCCTGGCTGGCCTCATCATTTTACTTGACCTCGTTCCTCTGAATCAATTGGAGCAATTTAAACACGTTTAGTTTACTGATGTTTTGTTGCATCCGGTGGCCAAATTTGGAGGGAAATTTCAAAGGTATTATTCGCACTACTTCTTTTGAATGCAGCACGTGGCTACGGGTAGCATCATTTTCTGGGAACTCAGCTGTGCTGGTGATCCAGTGCCCCGTGTAGGTTGGAGCAGGAATTTGGCCAGGGTGCTGGCAAAAGCTCACTTATTTTTCATGGACACATTGGGAGTTTTAACCGCCACCAACTAATGCTGGTGGACTGGACGCGGAGTTTAACGTCCTTCCAATGGACGGCCCAAACATCGATACCTCGCCCTGGTTGCGAAACACCAGAATGGCAGCTTCTAGCTTTCTTGAGATTCAAACCCAATTAAGAAAGCTGAGGTGAGTGTGGCTTTCCCATTGTGGGCACCGTGGGTGTGGCATACCTCTAGCGCCTAGGCCCCAGGCTATCCCATTCTTTTCACCGTAGGTGTAGTTTTATTAACTTTCATCAATAACGTAATCAAGACGTTTTTAATTGGTTATAATTATAATAATAAATCTATAATAATATGAGGTGTTGGTTGGTGTGCTCGGATATGGTTGTTTATTATATTTAGGCTGCCATAGCCGAAGGCCGGAGGCATTGCTTTTGGGTTGTCCGTCCATTATCATTAACTTATTTCTCCAAAATAAGCTCAGAGTGGGTTCCGGTGTCCGTCCACACGTCCGTTAATATTTGACTAAAACATTTTCTCACAAACTACCCAACCGATATGGACTAAATTTGACATGACTCATCGTGACAGCAACATCTCATGGGGTTGTGCTCGTCATCCGGATACGTCCACGATAAGGAGGGTGAAAGGGGGGTTTTCCCCAAATATTGGTATTGTTATGTGTGTGGGGTAGATGGAGGAATTTCATCGAAAAGATCAGATTGTATAGAGTAGCTTCGTCCATGGATGTGTGGGAGACATCTCAATATAAATTAAGTCTGGAAACTGTGAGCTTATGTGTTATGTGTCACCACACGGGGGGGGGGGGGGGGAGGGGTGGTGCTGTGTTAATTAGGTAAGGATTACGGCTAATTTCCACCCCCCCCTTTCCCCATGACCTTTTCCGATGTTTTTGCATTTCCAGACCGGCGATTCAAAAGGGATCACGTCCCGAAAACAACAACAACCGAGCCAGACATTTCCGAGCAGGCTAAAACCCCGCCTCCAGAAATAACAACTGGTAAACCACGCCCAGGGAGTGGATGATTAAGGGGCATGCCGTCATGACGTGAGGATCGGAGCGGGACACGAAGAAGGAGTGGGACAGAAGCGAGTAAGGCAGGATGGGCGGTTGGAAGAGAAGGGCATTACGGCTGGCTTTCCCTCTATACGGTGAAGAAGGCTGCACGATTCTCATGTTGGTGCTGAGGAAAATTTGCCCGTGTGATGGAGCAAGACGCTGGCCATTGACTTAGACTGGGTCGTGTGAGACCGCACCTCATAGCCTCGTGGGGGGCGAGGGAAGGGACATAAATTGTCGATGTAAATGTGCGCTCCAGGTGGGGGAGGGTATTACAAGTCTCCACCCTTTTACAACATGTACAGTATTCCTGCCCACATTTTCCAGTTCAGTGAGGTGTTTTAAATTATAAGAAGTATTTTTTTGCTTCATGCACGTCAACGAGGTTATTTATGTTTTGCCTCGACAACGCCCAAATAAAGGTAGGCATCAGAAGAACATGTTGCATGCTTGGAACAAGATTGCCCTTTGGGTGTGCTTGTACCCCATAATGGCAGTGGAATTATTATTTTTCGTAATTTTTACAAATTAATTAAAAATGAAAAGCTGAAATGTCTTGCGTCAACAACTCTTCTCAACCCCTCTGCAATGACTGCAATCTCAACCCCAAATTGAGCTCAGGTGCATCCCATTTCCTTTGATCATCCGTCAAATGTCACTACAACTTGATTGGAGTCCACCTGTGGCCAATTCAATTGATTGGACATGATTTAGAAAGAAACACACCTTTCTATATAAGGTCCCGAAGCCTGGTGTTGGCTTCGTGGTTAGGGTGGTGGCTTGGGATCCTCGGGTCCTGAGTTCAAGCCCCGTTGGCCACTGAATTAAAATACACCGGGAGGTTGACTCAGCCTGTCATCCTTCCGAGGTCGGTAAAATGAGCACCGGTGTACTGCTAAGGGGGACACTGCATCAGCGGCATAGCCACGTCCCAAGCAATGACGCAACCAGCAGCCACAGGCTGCACTCGATAGAGAGATATATATAAGGTCCCACAGTTGACAGTCCACGTCAGAGCAGAAACTCCACCATGAAATCCAAGGAACTGCCCGTATAACTCCGAGATAGAATTGTGAGGAGGCACAGATCTGGTGAAGGGTATAAAACAATTTCTCGAGTGTTGAAAGTTCCCAAGAGCACAGTGAGCTCCATCATTAGGAAATGGAAAGAATATGGAACTACCAAGACTCTTCCTCGAGCTGGCCGTCCGAGCAAACTGAGCAACTGGGCAAGAAGGACCTTGGTCAGGGAGGTGGCCAAGAACCCAATGACCACTCTGACAGAACTACAGAGTTACTTGGCTGAGGTGGGAGAACCTGCCAGAAGTACAACAATCTCTTCAGCACTTCATAATTCGAGGCTTTATCGGAGAGTGGCCAATCGGAAGCCACTCCTGTGAAAAAGGCACGTGACGGCACACCTGGAGCTTGCAAAAAGGTACGTGAAAGACTGAGAGAATGAGGCAAAACATTCTGTGGTCTGATGAGATGATAATTGAACTCTTTGGCCTGAATGCAAAGCGCTATGTTTGGCGGAAACCGAGCACAGCTCATCACCCATCTCACATCCCTACCGTGAAGCATGGTGGTGCCATCATCATACTATTGTGATGCTTTTCAGTGGCAGGGACTGAGAGACTTGTAAGGATAGAGGGAACAATTAATGGAGCCAAACACAGACAAATCCTTGAGGAGAACCTGCTTCAGAGTGCAAAGGACCTCAGACTGCAGGGAAGATTTATGTTCCAACAGGACAATGACCCAAAGCAACACTGGAATGGCTCAGAACAAGAACGTGAAAGTCCCCGAGTGTCCCAGCCAAAGCGCAGACTTGAATCCCATTAAAATCTGTGGAAAGACTCGAAGATTGCTGTTCACCGACAATCCCCATCCAACTTGATATAGCTTGAACAAATCTGCAAGGAAGAATGGGAGAAAATCCCCAAATCCAGATGTGCAAAGATAGACATACCCGAGAAGACTTGAAGCTGTAAACGCTGTCAAAGACGCTTCGACAAAGTATTTACTCAGGGGGTTGAATACTTATAGATGCATGACATTTCAGCTTTTCATTTTTAATTACTTTATAAAAATTTCTTAAAACTTGTTTTCACTTTGTCATTACGAAGTATTTTGTGTCGATCGGTGACAAAAATATTAAATTTATTCCATTTTAAATTCGGGCGGTAACACAAAATGTGACAAAAGTCGAGGGGTGTGAATACTTTCTGAAGGCACTGTATCTCTTTGCTCTGTCATCTGACCTTTAATTATTCACGTGATCTTTAATTGAGATCAAACATAGTGGTTGTCGTAGCGAGAGGAGGCATATGAATCGACACATTTATGTTGAATTCTATATTCTAGTTTGTTTATATGTGGGCCGACACCTGATTACACTTGTTTCTTTAAAAAATAATTTTTATTCTTGCTGTTACTAGAAAGCTCATGGTAGGGCTTGTGCAGAACAAGCAGAACACATGCAGAACAAAGGAATTCTGAGACACCAACGTTCTTGAATTGCAAGGACGTTTGTAGTCGACGGACGTACCAACACGGTAAAATGATTGGAATCTGGCTTTCAACCATCATCAAGTATGCGTTTGACGGTGAACACTGAACAGGCCAAGCCTCTTCTACATTGCCACGACAACGATGAACATCCAAAATAGTGTTTGTTTTTAAGATTAAATTTTGAAATACAGTATGTTGCTGATTTGCATCATTTCAATAGAACGTCGTTAACACGTTATGGGACAATAATCAATTTGTCGCGTCAGTCCGATGTACATTGTCGTTCATATTTTTTTCAGTGCAGTGTACTTCAGTCCATCTGATACACAGACTGCGTATCTTTGTGAAGAAACTGTGTAAATAAAATATTTTGTGTCCTTTGTTCTCCCTCCCCATTTACTTATCAAATACACACGTTTAATCATTTTGTCCGAGCGATTCGAGTTGATCTGATCACAAACTGCTTTAGTTATTCATCGTCTGTTGAAGGACACAGATTGGGTTTGGGACGATTAGCATCCACACGAAAAGCACCTCACGTCCAGCGCAGTGACCGGTTCAACCACCATTTGGGTACCTGGTTTGAGGGAGTATCAGCACGTCGCTTACCCGACTCAGACGTTACACTCGATCTCGGTTGCGCCTTCTTCTCCCTCCCTGCAGTCCCTCCACTCTCAACCCCCATCATTGTATTGTCTATTTGTGTACATACATCATTTCAATCGTGTTCTGTATTGATTTGTGTAATTTTGTCTCGAATATGTGTCATACTTTAAGTGAAGGTTATGTTAAGCTAGTGACCAAAATTTTTTTCCCTGGCAACGCATCCCCCATTACAACACGAGGTGTAAGGGAAAATAATATCCCAAAAAACATCGTTTCGTCGAGCGTCGGTTTATAGGAACGAATTCACGACGTAGATCGGTGACTTGCTGTAATCCATTTTGACACTGCTGATCTACAAACACCCAACAATTAATGCACTTTTACACATCTTTACTTTTGAGTCTGTTCCTTGTGTATCAACTGGCTATTGGACAAATCACCTGTTTGTATCTCCCACAGATATCGTAAGATTCCTGGAGACGGATGTGAAGGCGGGTTCACTGCAAGTGATAGCTTCAAGTTGATATCGAAATCCTGCACGTACACCCTGCTTTCAAACCAGGTTGTTGAGTGGCGAATGCTCTAAATACCAGACTCGGACTCGCTCAGTTGGCATTTTCTGTATAATTCTAATGGATATTTTGCTGATACCAAGGATTTTCACGTGATACCTGTGCATGCTGCTCTGTGACTGGCAACTCCATCGGTTGTTAGACAGTGCAGAGTTTTTCCTGAAAGTTGAGTTTTGTTAAGTCGTCAGAATATATATTGATTGCAATGAATTCAACGAGGGAAGGGGGGCTGACAAGATGGCCGAGCTGGAGATACGCACGTTCACCTCGAAGCTGTCCAGCCTGGGCTCGAATCTTGACCCAGCTATAAATTGTAATTCCAGTGTTTCATTGGCAGGGTGATTCATCAATGTGTGTACCGTCCCTTGGATGGACGTTTACGGGCATCTCATCTGCCAGCATTCGACGGTGAAGGTTAAGATCCCACTGTCTTCTTCACGAAGAGTTGGGGAGATATTGCCGGCACCATGAACAAATTACAAATTCCTACCCTAACCAGCAGAGTGTATTTCATCAGCGGCACAGCTGCGCCCTGAACCAATGATGATACCCCGCAGCCTTGTTCTGCATACGAACAAAAAAGAAAAATTGAGGGAATGGACCTTGAGGTGGTCTTCGGGACTTCTGGTGGTTATTCAGGCTTGGCTCCTGGTTTGGTGTTGTGATTTCAGGTAGTTGAAATCTTGAATGGTATAGAAGGAGCGACATTATTTTGTAGTCACCCCAAGATAACATTGGCAAGAATTGTTGGTGGAATGATGAATGAGATGGTGAGATGGTAATTTTTGCTTTGCAATCATCTTGTATCTGCTTAAGTCTCTCCATTGTCTCTTGTTAATTGCAGTACTTCGATTGTGACCAAACATCACAATTGGCCGGTTTTTAATCTTTTTTTTAAAAATTGATTTATTTTGAATACGCTGTCGAGGCTTGTATGAGAGCGAACACACAGAATGTACAACAAGGGGAGCAGGAGACAAGAGGGGCGGGAGAGGGAAGGAAAAGACAGTGCGGAACAGATACATGAGATCTATGGAAGGGAGAGGGATGGGGCAGGGTACACAGGGTAAACAAGATCGACACGACAGGGAATTTCAGGAAGAAAAGCAGGAAATTTGAAGGAGGTGGGTTTGGGGTGTATTATCGGGGGTAGAAAAGGTCAAGGTTTTGGATGGGGGAAGATAAGAGGTGGTGGTGAACTGTTTTGAAGACCTGGAGGGAAGAATGGGATTGATGAGTATGTGGGAGTTTGTTCCAAAGGTGGGAAAAGCGAGGAATGAAACAGTGAAGGTGAGCAATGATTCGTGATTTTGGTCGTTTTATCAGAAGGGGATTGTTGGTGGACCTTGAGTGCCCTGTGGAAATATGGGGGAGGGGGGTCAGGCCGGAGAGGAGATGGTAAAAAAACAGAAAGACCACCGACCTGCTTGCAGTGAGAAAGTGAGACACCCAAGGACTCTGCCTCATCACAGGTGATACAAATGATCCTAAATGCCTTGGTTTCCACAGCGTGAAACCGAGAAAGATGAGAGGCGGGAGCACCAACCCAGAGAAAAGAGCAGCACTCCATCAGGCTGTGGATGAAAGCTTTGTCTGTGGTCCAGAGCTCAGGTGTGCCAAGGAAGGACTTTGCACGACAGGGGATGCCCAGGGTAGAGTGACCCGACTGGCTTTGGAGATCAGGTTGGAAATGTGGCTTTCCTAGGAAAGACCATGGCAGACAGTGAGACCCAGAAGCTTGAATGAAAGGACTTCTTTACAGTAAGAGGATTGTTGAGAAAGTAGATGGGGGTGGGGGTGGGGGTGGGGGTGGGGGTGGGGGGGGGTTCCAATGGATCTTTCGGAGAGACATAGTGAGAGTGTGAGATTTGTCAGGATTGAAATACATGTTTCACGTGTTGGACCAACTTGTGATTTTATCCAGATCTGCAGAGAATGAAGAAGCTGCTGCTTGCCGGTCTGAGGGATGGCAGATGGTACGGCAGAGGGTGGAGTCATCAGCAAAGAGATAAAGAGGATTTTCCAGAGTCGGAGAGATCATTTATGAAGACCAGAAAAAGAAGAGGGCCCAGAACACTGCCTTGAATTCCAACCTGGACAGGAAGAAGGGATGAGAGAACTCCATTTAGGGCTACACATTGATTGCGACAGTAGAGGAAGTCTGTGAGCCGTGAGTGGAGATGGCCTAGGATACCATAGGAAGAGAGTTTGGTGAGCAGGGCAGGGTGCCAGACCTTGTCAAAAGCACGCGATATGTCTAGGGATATGGCTCTGATTTCATGTCCGGCATTGAGTACCTCCATCCATTGATGGGAGAGCAGAAGCAGAATATCCATGGTAGAGTGACCTGGTCTGAATCCAAATTGATGATTGGAAATCAGGCCATTGGAGAAGAGGAAGGATTTAATGTCTGAAGCAATGATGGATTCCATAACCTTGCTGATGATTGGGAGAAGGCTGATTGGTCTGTTGTTGCAGGGATCAGTTTTTGCACCTTTTATATGCAGTGCGGTAATGTTTGCTGATTTCCAAGCAGATGGCAGATGACCTTGAGCAAATGAGAGGGTGAGTGGAACAGAGAGAGGTTGAGCAAGAGCAGCAGAGCAGATTTTTAGGACAGGTGGGCTGATGCCGTCTGGGCCGGTTGCAGAATCTGAGTGAAGCTATCGGCATCTTGTGATCTAAACGGCCTGTAGTTTTCCCACTGCTTTCCAGCTGCAGTTGATGTTTGCAACAATGCCATTCTTATTTTGTGTTGTGTGCAGACGGTCACTTCCTTACCCACAACCCCAGGCGCAGTGACTACGGAGGTTATGGCCAAAGCAAGTGGTCAGAAACCACACAGACTTGGTCCCCACTGGGGTCTCTTTTTGGCTATAGGAATAGTCACCCTATTGTTGGTTGCCTTCACCATCCTAATTACCCGGCGTTACTGCTGTCGGCCAAGGTGAGAGTACTGTGTTGCCGTAATATATTCACATTTTGTGTGAGCTTCTTTGTAACTTCCTTCATGAGGGAGACTGCTTGATGCCATCTATATAATGCATACACAAAATGATGGTTATTTCATCACTTTCTTCCCTCATTTTCTTATCACTTTCTTTTTGTTGAACTTCACTTTCCTGCTCTCTCACTTGTGAAAGTGATTTGTAGATGTCCCCTTCAGTGTGCTCTTGGGTGCCTCTTGATTGGTTGTTTTGTTGCTTGTGTGCAGTCGAATAACCTTCTTGTACTCGCAATTAAGACAGGCAGATGAGGACCCCATCGAGGATCCACATGCCAGACTTGTACCCAAGCAGACCTACCATGATGACTCTGATGATGTAAGTTGAATGGGACTTCCTACTGCTCAGTATTCTGTCTTATTTCGTGTTTGTCACTTTGTGAGTGCACAATATGGCAGATGGCAGCTTTGGGCTCTCTCCACCGCCTCTGCCGCTCTCCCCCATTATCCCTGTTTATAAACAATGATTTGCATTGTTTTCATTTCTTTTTCAGGATCTCATCGATGGCTGAACATCCATCGAGGTCATGAATATGCGGCTATTCATTGCGACATCAATAATATACAATTCTGCTTTGTAGTCAGTTATTGGAGGACCTGGCAAATGCATACGCTGTCCATAACCGCGCTTCTCTACTCCCCGTTTTTGCTTTTAATCCTCTTTCATTGGACCTTTAATTTTTAACATCATTCATGTCTAATACGGGACACATGTTACTATAATCATGAGAAGTGACACGTTGCTTACGAGAACAAACCAAGCCAACCTGACATTGCCCTCTCTCTCCTTTCCCTTGTGTTTTTTTAAACTCCAGCATAAACGTTTCTCTATTTGGTTTCTGAAACCGCTGCCCCAACCCCGATTTAACCGACCAGCGTTGAAATGCAGCAGTCCACCTCTTTTGACGGCAAGTCCGCCTTCGATGTGGCTTGAGGTAGTCGAAATGAAATTATCGTGGATGAATATTCTGCTGAGATGGTGTTGATTAAATTCCTGGAAGTTTCAACTTTCTATAAACAAAGTGCCAGGCGCTGAAAACACCACTCCCACCCTTCGACACATTTGGAATTGCTTAACCCTTGCCCAACAAGAGCTCTCAGATTGTTCGTCTCATCATTTCTGATCTCAACAGGTGTATAGGTGAGGCTGCCATATTAGCAAAATCAAGGAGCTGACATTTTGAGTCCAATATTATTAACCAATAACTCTGCTCTTAAACGTTTGGAATATGTTTGTACGAGTTGTTTCTCTCTCTCCGTCTCCGTCTCCTTCTCCTTCTCCTCCTCTTTCTCTTTCTCCTTCCCTTTCTCCTTCCCTTTCTCTCTCTCTCTCTCTCTCTCTCTCTCTCTCTCTCTCTCTCTCTCTCTCTCTCTCTCTCTCTCTCTCTCTCTCTCTCTCTCTCTCTCTCTCTCTCTCTCTCTCTCTCTCTCTCTCCCCTAAGCGTCTACTGTCTTTCAAAGTCGGCACAAAAAGCTTTGTTGTAAATATTTAATGATTTCTGCTCCTTCCCTCAAGATGTGACTTTCTCATAGGTGGGGGAAATAACCGTGATTTAAGGAAGTATTGTCACTTTTTTTTTTTCTTTCTTTCTGTTTTTGCATCAATGTGTAAAGATTTCTTATTGCCAAAGTTTATATTTGAACGAACACTTACTGGCAAGCAGTGCCCTCTGCGATAATTGTTTTCTTTTTTGAAGAAAATGCAAATTATGCCAAATGTAGTTTCTTCCTCCCCCCCCCCCAAGACTCCCATCATCTGTTTTATGATGATAAAAATGTTGATATTATCGTGCCATATTGATATTGCTTTTATTCGGTTTAACGTTTTTCCAATTAATGTCCTGGAATGCTGAGTGGACTGCAGAACCTGAAACGTTTTCCCTGAATAGCTTCAACTTTGCACAAAGAAATAAACCAAGGTTATAACCTTTTATGGAATGTTTGAATCATACTGTTTACTTCGATCATGGTGAAGGTACAAGCTTAAAAATAAATGTTTTTTGCACTCCGATATCAAAGTGTTGACGGCATTCGATTTGATGATTGAATTGTTCTCCAGCTAATGACAAAGAAGTCCTCCTGTCACTAAAAGATGACGTATCGCTTCTTTCATGCAGAAGGGAGAACTGAAAATGGTTTGAAGTTGTTGGCATTGCTTTAGGCATGCTGTTTCCATTTTGGTAGCATTATTTTATTGTATTTTTTGGTTGATTCACTGGAATGTTTTTGTTGGTTTCCAATAAACTTTCTGAGCCCCTTGGACTGACTGTGATTTGAAGTTTGTGTATACTCGCCGGCACTTCTGCCCTCTGGGTTAGTGTACCCTTCTTGACCCACCTTCGCTGGGCAATGTGATGCAGAACATTATTGGAAATGCACTTTCTAAATTTTTGTCATTAAATTTTTTTTTTGTGATTGATCACAGCCCCGCATCATAATTTTGAAAAGGTTCCATTATATTATGAGAACTGTACTCAGGAGAGCACTGTCCTCCACCTCCCCCCCCCTTTCGATTGCAGCCTGTGGCTGCTGGTTGCATCATTGGTTGGGACTCGGCTTTTGCCGCTGATGGTGTCCCCCTTACCAGTACACTGGAACTCATTTTGCTGACCTCGGAAGGATGACAGGCTGAGTCAACCTCCTGGTGTGTATTAATTCAGCGGCCAACGGGGCTTGAACTCAGGACCCTAGGATCCCAAGCTGCCACCCTAACCACGAAGCCAACACCAGGCTAAATCCTCCACTTGGCTGAACAGTTTACGTTTATCACACTGATGGGCCGGATCTGCATCCAATCAACTTGCTCTTGTTGCCTCCCAAACTCATCCACCGAGTTTTGTCCGAATCCCTGCCCAACATTTTGAGATATCATGCTATATGTCGTTTTTGGCCTTATCTCTTCGTGGTGAAGAATTACTTTTTAAAAAAATATTCTAGTCTTCGGATCTGGATCCAGACCCTTCACCAAAACCTATTCAATTAGTTCTTGTCACACATACTCAACCTCCTCTTCCAAGTTTCATCTAAATCCATCCACAACTTTTTGAGATATCCTGCTCACAGACAAAGATAAACAGGGATGAAAACATAACCTCCATCCACCTTCGGTCTCAGAGGTAATGAAGAAGATAAAGGAAGGTGATTTGTAATATCGCCTTTCACCAAAGGTGGCAGGATATCCGCCATTTGGTTGTTTGTCCGTGCTCTATCCTGTTTCAATGCCGAGTGTCAAGCAAGGAAGCATCACAAACTGCTGCTTCCTTACTTGATGCTCAACATTAACATTTTTCATTGTTCGAAAATGACGAGGTAGGAAGTTTGAACCACAGATAGATGCTCTAACCATAATGCCACCGAGTCTGATTTGTGATGCATTTCCACTTTTGACCTCTGGTTGATTTGGATTTTAATGTGCTGAACTGCTTTGATCGTTGCCCTTTTGCAGCTCTGCACTCGCTGTTAAGCTGCGGTGGGAAAAAGCCACCAGGTGTCATAAAAAGGTGTTTTTCTGGATTGCACAATGAACCTCCATTTGTATTGTTGTGCAATTTTTATTATCAGTACAAGTATAAATCCCGTCCAAATTGACAGGTTGGAATTATTACCTCCTCCAACGAAGGGCGAAGGAGGTTATGTTTTCACCCATCTGTCTGTTTGTCTGTTAATTGCAAAATCAAAGATTTTTTTCAGGTATATTGGTCAATTTTATTATTCTGTCTGTTTGTTTGTCAATCGCCTACCGGTCACAATTCCAAACCGATCGTCATGAAACTTTACCAAATTGTAGAGCTAGTCTCAACTGAGAAGCTGATTGATTAAGGTCAAAGGTCATCTTGAGGTCAAATTTCTAAAATCATTTTTTAAAATCCGATTGACTTGAAATTTGAACAGGATTTGCATGTTGTCACTGAATTGGGAAAACAACTTTTTGAGGTCAAAATGTCAAAGGTCAACTCATGGTCAAACTTCCAAAATCAAATTTAATCCGATTAACCTAAAAATTACATTGATTGCATCGTCCATCACTGAATTGGGAAACCAACTTTTTGAGGTCAAAAGATCAACTGAAGGTCAAACTTCTAAAATCATCATTTTATCTGAAAAATCGTCAATTTTTATCTGATTAAGTAGCAATTGCATCACTGAAGTTGAAAACCAACTATTTAAGGTCAAAAGGTCAAAGGTCAACTCGATGTCAAACTTCTAAAATCATCAATTTCAATCTGAAAAATAATCAATTTTCATCTGATTGACCTGAGTTTTGATTAACATTGTCAATTTTAATCTTAAAGAAATGGACAATTTGATGTATCCATGGCAAACTTTGGAAAGGGGTGTGGATTTTGCAAGTATCGTTGTCTGCATGACGTCTTTTTCGTTGTTTGAATGCAGGATATCTCAAAAGGTTGTGGACAGATTCATATGAAATTTGGTTGGAGAGGTTATGTGTGTGATGAGGACGAACTCATTCAGTTTGCAAAAGATCCGGATCTGCATCCGGCTCTGAGAATTTTTAAGTGGTTCTTTACCATTGAGAGAGGGCCAAAAACGTGTGTGTGTGTGTGTGTGTGTGTGTGTGTGTGTGTGTGTGTGTGTGTGTGTGTGTGTGTGTGTGTGTGTGTGTGTGTGTGTGTGTGTGTGTGTGTGTGTGTGTGTGTGTGTGTGTGTGTGTGTGTGTGTATGTATATATATATTCGTTATCTGAAACATAACTAAAGAAACCTTCGATCGTAAGGTACTGAGTTTGGTAATGGATTGGACAAAGCGAGACAGTATTGTGTCCGTGTATCTCTGCTCCACTCTGTGTTTTTACCTGCCCACGTGTAAATGCATACCTGGGCAGGTGCAATGACATTGAATTGTACGTGATACACGTATTTCTGCACACCTCTGCCGGCGAGAGAAGGTGTCGTCATTTTATATTAACTCAGGCTAACAAAAAAATGGGCTCACCCGAACGCACACCTGCGAGTTGTACTAAGCCTTCTTATAAGGTATGTTGTCATACCTGTTTTCAGTGAATGACTAAGTGAGTAAGTGACCCCTCCTTACCCGGAATTTGCATTATTGTGATACTCACTGTGACTATTCATTATCCTCCTTTCCTGTAGAGCGAGCCTGAGAGCGGGGACGACTGGAGCCCCGGACCTTCATCCTGAAAGATGCGGCTCACAGGTAAATTACACGTCGGGTCCCATCCGCATCATCCGGGGTTCACTCACTTCATTTACACAGGTGGGCTGCGAGGAATACAACACATTATTTAGACTCGTCATTTTCACCTTCATTTGTACCTGGATCCCCAAATGTTTTGAGGTTTCATAAATCAAACAAACTTGGGATAATTTACAGTTGTGGAATTGATTGTGTTTGTTCCTGTAATCCATTTACGGTTCGAGTTGTGGCTGCTATCGTGGTGACCTTTACACAATGATGGTGCGGTGAACTTGATGAATGAGTGATACTGTTTGTTCAGTTTTGTTACAAGCACAAGGCCGACTTGTGAGCACGTCAGTCCTCTGTGAAGCGGCCAGCGGTAGGATTCCACAAGCCGTGCCTGTTTCGTGTGTGTGTGTGTGTGTGTGTGTGTGTGTGTGTGTGTGTGTGTGTGTGTGTGTGTGTGTGTGTGTGCACTCACATCAAGCCGTTCACCTAGCGTTGTCTGTAGGTGGGAAGTTTTACACGTGACAGCTTCCTTACCCTACACTGCTCTGTGATGAACGCTCACTGCCTCCCAAGTACACACATTACGTACAACTTAGCCCTGACATGTCCCTAGTGCAAGTGCAAGTCTAACCTACTCGAGCACATGGACCGTGCTATCTTGACACATTCTATCAATGGTCCCCTCCCACCGCCATCTTCCACGTAACAATACTTATCATGATATAAAATTGTTTTATAACTCAAGAGTCCACGTTCGCTTTGGCCGTGCTCACTGTTGCTGCCGAAATGTGATTGCTCAATCTCGCTCACAACAAATGAAATCCCTGTCGCCGCTGATGAATACAGTTTTTCCACAATGCAAGGTGTTGCCGCAGCCTGAAAATGTTGTCAAAGCCTTCACGTCACTGGTTATATTGACTTTTTATATGGGATCCAAGGATCATGAGTTACGTGCTCAGATGGCAACCACAAGGAGGCCAACCCAGACCTTGGAGGGTGATGCATTTGCCTTCCGAAATGCCTTTTCATAAAATGTATATCAAATAGGCAAGTGAGTGATACATGAGATTACGCAGCTGCAGAAGGAGGCTGGTATGATGGACCGGATTATAAACTCTGCAGGTGTATGCACACTCACCTCCAAGCACACTCGCCTCCAAGCACACTCGCCTCCAAGCACTCGCCTCCAAGCACACTCGCCTCCAAGCACTCGCCTCCAAGCACACTCGCCTCCAAGCACTCTCGCCTCCAACAACACTCGCCTCCAACAACACTCGCCTCCAAGCACACTCGCCTCCAAGCACGCTCGCCTCCAAGCCTTCTTTGTATCAACATAAGGTGGACTGGCTGATCTAAAAACCAAGTTATCGACTTCTATTCACCACAAAAGGTTCATTACTTCATCCAGTCTGATGATTGTCCCATCAGCTGTTAAGCTTGAGCTTCAGCTCCTTTCAGCATCAGCATCACTTGCATGCCAGCGGAAGCGGGGGAATCAATCAGCGGAAGCGGGGGAATCAATCAGCGGAAGCGGGGGAATCAATCAGCGGAAGCGGGGGAATCAATCAGCGGAAGCGGGGGAATCAATCAGCGGAAGCGGGGGAATCAATCAGCGGAAGCGGGGGAATCAGCGGAAGCGGGATAATCAGCGGAAGCGGGGGAATCAGTATCACTTGCATGCCAGCGGAAGTGGGATAATCAGCGGAAGCGGGGAAATCAGCAGAAGTGGGATAATCAGCGGAAGCGGGGGAATCAGCAGAAGCGGGGGAATCAGCATCACTTGCATGCCAGCGGAAGTGGGGGAATCAGTGGAAGTGCGGGAATCAGCGGAAGCGGGGGAATCAGCATCACTTGCATGCCAGCGGAAGTGGGATAATCAGCGGAAGCGGGGGAATCAGCAGAAGTGGGATAATCAGCAGAAGCAGGGGAATCAGCGGAAGCGGGGGAATCAGCATCACTTGCATGCCAGCGGAAGTGGGGGATTCAGCGGAAGTGCGGGAATCAGCGGAAGCGGGGGAATCAGCGGAAGTGGGGGAATCAGCGGAAGCGGGGAAATCAGCGGAAGTGGGGGAATCAGCAGAAGTGGGATAATCAGCGGAAGCGGGGAAATCAGTGGAAGTGGGGGAATCAGCGGAAGCGGGGGAATCAGCGGAAGCGGGGGAATCAGCGGAAGCGGGGGAATCAGCGGAAGCGGGGGAATCAGCGGAAGCGGGGGAATCAGCATCACTTGCATGCCAGTGGAAGTGGGGGAATCAGCGGAGGGGGGGGGAGGGGCGGAAGTGGGGGAATCGGCGGAAGTGGGGGAATCGGCGGAAGTGGGGGAATCGGTGGAAGTGGGGGAATCGGCGGAAGCGGGGGAATCGGCGGAAGCGGGGAAATCGGCGGAAGCGGGGGAATCAGCGGAAGCAGGGGAACCAGCGGAAGCGGGGAAATCAGCAGAAGCGGGGGAATCAGCGGAAGCGGGGGAATCAGCGGAAGCGGGGGAATCAGCGGAAGCGGGATAATCAGCGGAAGCAGGGGAACCAGCGGAAGTGGGGAAATCAGCGGAAGTGGGGGAATCAGCAGAAGCAGGGGAACCAGCGGAAGCGGGGGAATCGGCGGAAGCGGGGGAATCGGCGGAAGCGGGGGAATCGGCGGAAGCGGGGGAATCGGTGGAAGCGGGGAAATCGGCAGAAGTGGGATAATCAGCGGAAGCGGGGGAATCAGCAGAAGCGGGGGAATCAGCAGAAGTGTGGGAATCAGCGGAAGTGGGGGAATCAGCGGAAGTGGGGGAATCAGCGGAAGTGGGGGAATCAGCGGAAGTGGGGGAATCAGCGGAAGTGGGGGAATCAGCGGAAGTGGGGGAATCAGCGGAAGTGGGGGAATCAGCGGAAGCGGGGGAATCAGCGGAAGCGGGGGAATCAGCGGAAGCGGGGGAATCAGCGGAAGCGGGGGAATCAGCGGAAGCGGGGGAATCAGTCTCACTTGCATACCAGCGACAATGGTGTTGCCCCTCTCATCACATGACAGCAGGGTTCTCTCTAAAGGAAGAATTCCCTCCTTCCCATCGATGCTATCCTATGGGGATTGTCTGCTGTGCTCTATCCTTTGAAATGCTGAACGCCGAGCAACGGAGCAGCAAAGTACAATTTTTAAAATCTGGTCTGACTTGGCCAGGGTATGAATCGACAACCTTCCATATTCGGAGCAGAATCACCAAGATTAATGACACGCAAAAGACTGAGACTGGTCAACAATTTCGTGACCGATTGTAACCATTTTGGTCACCAAATGTAACCATTACACCACCGAGTCCAGTCGATGAGTTTGAATGAAAGCAATTAATTTTTTTTTTCCATGTCATTTATTTTAGAGTACACATGCCCAGAAAAAGTCATTAAGCTCATATAAACAAGCAGCTCATGACTAGTGTAAACCACTTACACTCGTTTAATGACTCGTGAAAATTACACTTAGAGGCTTACACGTAACCAAGGTCTGTGATAATGACATTGTGATGCGATACTTGACTTCAGACTTGCCCTCAAGGACTTGAGATTTACTTGAGACTTGGCTCAGGTGACTTGTTGACATCTCCCAAACCTGCACTTGCTGGGTTTGATGACGATGCCATACTTGTCAGGGCGCCCAAGAAGTCATCTGAGGTGCGCCTCGTGTTCTTCCTCCATAGGATCTTGCTTCCAGCAGATCATCAAAGTCACACACGGTGATTGCTTCGGTACCATATGAATATCAAATAAAGAGCTGCATATGATGTTGCACATGAAAGCTCATACGGTGACTGCATATGATGCCGAGTTCAAGCATGTGCTCGAACTCTGACTTAGCGATGCTCAGACGATCTGGGGCAAGGTGCCGTGGTCGTGCTGCAACTGGAGGTCCGCAAGTTACTATGTGGTGAGTGGTCGAGTGCTTGATCTCACAATCCCTGTACACTGGATGAGCAATCTCTGGGTATTCACGAAGGGGGGTGCCATAACGTGAAGGAGATGTAGCTTTCACGAACATTGGGGCTGATGGACGGTGTATGATTGATGTTTCCTCGTGCAGTAAGGCTGTTCATGGTGTCAATAAGCTTGTGATGTTTGATATCCACTGGCAGGCCAAACTGGAGAAGAAAATCAGCCCCGATGATGGATGTAAGCAACTTAGCAACCACGAATACCCATCAAAACACTCGTCACAGTCCAAGATCCAGCGTTAAAGATCTCTCCTCTTATGGGGTGATGGGCAAGTGATTCACTGCCTGCAGCTGGATTGATGTCGGCCGGCCTTTGCTTTTGTGAAAAGATGGTAAAACACTCACTCCAGCACCGGTATCCATGAAAAACCTGGTATCTGCTGCCTTGTCAGTTATGTAGACATGGCGACTACATGAGTCCCTGACAGGCTGACTTGTCACCGCGAGTCGCTGGGGTTGGAATTCCCCTGCTCCGAAGGTCGCGACTGGTATGAGCATCAGCTGATGCATTTGTGAACCTTTTCTCCATGCTTTCAATGGTACCAGCACATCTGTTCTGCACTTCTGCATTAGTGGGTGCTTGAGCTGGAATTGTGTGCTCTTGATCGACTTCGAGGTGGGACATGCCCACGGCTTCTACTCCTCTCTCTTTCCAACTGTAGCTGTGTTGTGAGATATTGTACCTGTCTAGTCAAGTTCTCAACCTGGGTGGACAAAATACAGTAAAACTAGGGTTACCATAGGTCCCATTTTATTTGTTTGTTTGTTTTCCCCTGGATGTGGCCACCTTTTCGGTTCTTAAATCTCCGTCCGGCTGTGTATTTTAAACATCAAAAATACCGGCATTTTTCCGGGTTTTTCATCTTGCCAAAACGAAGTTTTTGCAAGATATGTTAGCTTGTATGTTTTTATTTTATTTTTTGGTTTTTTTTTTGTTTGTCTGTAATCACGTATAAAAAATTCTTGAGAGCACAGTTATCATTGGAAATTTTTGTAACTTCGCATATCAGAGGCCCATAGAGGTCCCTTTCAGTGCACAAAATTTTGAAGGTCAAGGTCAAAGGTCATGGTCACTTTGTCGCAAATCAGGGGAGTCGACGAAACCCTAATTTTTTGAGTAATTTTGATCGGATCGTCTTCAAACTTCATGGGAATATAGTTCATGGTCTGGCGCTCAGCTGATTAATTTTTGGTGGCGATTGGCCTTGACCTTCATGGTTAGCGCCTGAGGTCAAACATATTTGACCCCAAGGTCAAATTTTCAAGTTTTAGGAACCATATCATGTAGTACCTCAAATTGAACACCTCTGAGTGCTTTCTAGATATGTCAAGCTTGAGACATTATGACATCATTTGGTGACGTTATGAGGCAAACGCGTATTTTTCATGGTTACTCTGTAGAACGATTCTCATCGGAATCTCTCGTGGGCAGATATTCCTCAAGGAGTCGCTCCTGGTGGATAGCAGCTCTGTTCACCTCAGTGTGACCTTAAAGAAGTCACACGTGGTCACCTTTTGGCAAGATACGGGTCACCCTGCGGGTGACATTGGTTTATTTTTATTTTTATTTTTTGCTTTTGCATTATCAAAGGGATAAATTTTTCGATTTGTGATACCATTTTTACCTCATTTAAATGGGTAAACCGTTTTTGTACATTTTGTTACAGTGATAAAATGTGGTTGTGTAATGTTTGGACCAGGACAGTTTGGTGCAAGTCTGTACGACTCCATTATGGCATAATGGACGTGTTCGCACATCGACACTCACGCATCTGCTTCCTGCCCAACCTCGTGGAGAGAGAAAGAGAGAAAGAGAGAAAGAGAGAGAGAGAGAGAGAGAGATAGAGATAGAGATAGAGATAGAGATAGAGATAGAGATAGAGATAGAGATAAGATAGATGACTCTATGTACTTTATGTCCTTTTATTACAAAAATCGATTGCCTCACGTGCAGAGGCTCACATAGTTGCACACAATTTTATATCATAATCAAACAAGAAAATTTAGACAGAGGGTATACAGTCACTAACTTATAAGTGAATTTTAACTAACCCTCACATACTTTACAGAAGGCATTTTTTGTACACCATTGGGTCTCAAACACCTGTACCTGAGAGCAACACCAGAACTCCAGTTTGATTCTTGAAACACAAAGGGATTTAAACACTTCTAAGCTATCTGTTGTATACAAATCATGACACACTTTTGATTTACTTGTCTTGTATATAGCAAGCTTAGCTTGTGAAAGGAAAAAATGAATTAAGATTGCTGTTGTGGAGATGAAGGGTATACTCAGGTCAAAAATAAAGGGGTTAAACGGTTACAGCGTATATACGTGTGAGGGAGTGTTTCGGTTTGTCCACAGAAGGGACATTGCTCACTTTTTGTTTGTGAAAACCGGTGAATTAGAGAATTTGTTGGGAATACCCAATGCACGATTCTCCATTGGAGATCTCCAACCCGTTTTGGTGCAGGCGGTCTATAGTACCAATTCCAAATGGGATAAAGGGGAGGGGTTTTTGGTAAGACTGTGACCCATCTACAGGATACGGGGGAAGACAAAGAGGGAAAAAGCACTTTTAGGCATTGTATTGTTGTTCAGGGTTTTTCGGTTATTCCCAGAAAAGGATCGAGATCGGCCAAAACCAATTGGTTCTAGACTAGTAGAGCCAGATAGATAAAGGTTTGAGAAAGGTGGGGAAAAGTCAGAGGTGGGTATGGGAGGGTTTTTTCCCAAACTATTTGTGAGGCACAGTAGGTGTGTAGTACCGATTTTAGCACGCTGTCCACTTTGCGACATGATCTAATGCCAACCTCTGTCGCAAGAGCAGTGGCACTTAGCCACCTACCATTGGTGGCATTCTTCAAGTGGCACACTTTCATTATTGCAGTGTATGTGAACTGCTGAATGAAAGCATTTTCCCCTTCATTGCCTTCAAATAAAACGTTATGAAACAGTGACTCGTTGAAGAACATGGGTTCAGTGTAGGTCGAGGGGTCACGACGGCAGCCGAAAGCTTGCCATGCACTGAGTAGGCTTCGGTGAAAAGCAGGTAACCTAGACAAATCTATCTTGGTTGAGTCCATCAAGAACAACTCTTGGGCAAAGTTCAATTTTCCAGCTTGTCGGAAGATGCACCTGGTGAGTTGTCTCCAGACCAAACAGAGGTCATACAAAAAGCGCCATACTGTTCGCAGCCGGAAAGCCATGATTGGACACTTGACATTCACAAGTCCTTGGCCACCTTCACCCACTGGTAAGTTCAGGATTTCCGGTCGCAGCCAATGCTTTCCAGACCAGAAGAAACGAGTGATGCATTTCTGTATGTTGTCCACGATGTCTGCTGGTGGCTGTAGGGCAAGAACCTTGTACCATAACGTCGAGGTGACCAGACTGTTGATGAGTAATACCCTGCCTTGGTAGGACAGTTGTCAGAGTAAACTCTTCCATTTGAGTAAAATCAGTGCCATGCGTGCCAACAAACCTTCCCAGTTATGCCTCACAAAATCGCCCGGACCAAGAAACACTCCCAAGAACTTGATCTCGTCACTTTTCCAAGAAATATTGCCAGGGAGACAAGGAGGGAGAGGGAAAGTGGGGGGGGGGTGGATAAGGGATAGGTAGAGGGTTGGAGCCACAGTGCTTCTGTTTTAGCCCAATTTATTCTGGCTGATGCTTTACTCAAGAGATCCAAGGTACTCGTCATCTTAACAATGTCTTCTGCATGCTTTATGCAGATGCAGATGTAATCTGCATAGCCGATGCTTTTTAAGGGATTAGTTCCCATAGTGACACCAGATAAGGATTTACGAAGGGTGTTTAAGAAGGGTTCAAGAGAAAGAGTATACAATATTCCTGAAAGAGGGCAGCCCTGCCTTACCCCTCTCCCAACCCCAAAGGGGGGGGGGGGTACAAGTTCATTGTTTATTTTTAACAAGGCCATTATGTTTGAATAACATAACTGTTTATGTGATAGAAAGAAGGGGCTAAACCCCAAAAATTTTAAACTTCAAAAAGGTATGTGTGATAAACACAGTCAAATGCTTTCTCCTGGTCCAAGAAGACCAGGCCACAACTTCCATGATTTATCTCAGAAATATCAATTACATCTCGAATAACAGAGATACTATCCTGGAGATTACGCCCGGGGACACAGTAGGTTTGGTCCATGTGTATAATATCCTTTAGTAGAGGTGAAACACGTAAGGCCAAATCTTTAGAGAGGATTTCATAGTCTGCACACAGCAGGGACAAAGGGCCTCCACTGTGAGATGAGCAAGGGATTCCCTTTTTTAGGAATCAAAGTAAGTCCGGCTCTTCTGGAACTTAGTGGGAGTTCATTCTTCTCCAGGCTCTCTCGGAAGACCAGAAGCAATTCAGGTCCAATCAGGTCTCAGAATTTTTTGAAGAACTCCGCTGGTAGACCATCCAGCCCAGGTGATTTCCCTCCATTCAGGCTCTTAAGGGCAGCAGAAAGTTCCTCGAGTGTGAGTGGTGATTCTCAATCCAACTTTTGCTTGGGGATAGAACACTGATACCATCCGCCAACTGAGAAACCGGTTCTAAATCAACTTCTTTTGCCTGGTAATGATTAGAAAGGAAAAGTTTTACATTGTTCTTAATTTCTACCGGGTTAGTAGTGACCGAGTTATCAGGACGTTTTAAAGCAGTGATTCGGGAATGAGGCGATTTTGATTCAAAGTCAAAAATAAACCGGGTTGGGTTATCTAAGAGATGAAGGTGTTGAAAGCGTAATCTCGTTAACGCTCCTTGGGTATGGTTGTGATTGTACTATTTAGAAGAGACTTTTTCTCATGCAGTCTTAGTTTTTGTTGGGGGGCAGGGTGGGTTTTTAGGTTGCTTTGAATTTGTAGCATTTCTTTCTCCAGTTCCGCTTTTATTCTGCATTCTACTTGTGTATTTAAAGAGCAGAAATGTTGACAGAAATTTCGAATTTGGACCTTTGTGTTGTCCCACCATAACTGCTGGTCTTTCAATTGGGGCTTTGCACCTACTAAATTGGACCATACACTTTGAAAGGCACTATTAAAAGAGGGGTTGTCTAATAGGGAGATGTTAAGTTTCCAAAAAGAGTGGCAATTTGGAGACGACCCTATTCGGCAGCACATGGTGATAAGGTGATGGTCTGAAAAACCAGATGGAGAAATTGTCGTGGTAGGTGAAAGATTAATAAGGAGTGAGTTTATGTAAAATCTAACAAGCCGGGCAAGGGCCACCTGATTGTTGGCAACTTTACTCCAAGTAAACTGATGGGTGTTTGGATTTTGTATCCATCATATGTCCTGAAGACTAAAATCTCTTATTATGTCAGACAGCAGTCTGGCTGATCCGGGGTGAGGCTCTGCACCATTCCGAACACGTGCGGGCTGAAGGGAGCAATTGAAATCACCTCCCATTACGATACACTTTTGCAAATGTAATTGCCTCATGTGGAGTCGTAACCTTTTGAAGAAGCCTTGGCGGTCTGTGCCATTTGAAGTAGCATAGACATTTATTAAAGTAAATTCGATGTTATTGTCAACAAAATCCAGGGAAGCAAGATAACCTGGGATTATTTCCTGAAATGAAAGTAGTAGAGGGCAGAAGTGCGGACTAAGCAGAAAAGCAACTCCTGCTGTGCGAGAGTTGGAATCACTGAAATTGCCGGTCTTTTCATCATTCTATTCCAAACACTGTGTGATGCTGGAGTTGAGTGGGTTTCTTGTAAAAAAGCTACATCTAATTTTTGTTGTTTAATGAGGTTGACTACTTGGAGCATCCTGGACTGGCTTGCTCCACCATTTTTGTTTCGGCTGCCAAAGATCGCCATAGTGATGAAGAGGTGGCAAGCAAAGAAGTACACGCAGGTCATCATTTCATTTCCATTTTCGCTTTAACAATGTGCTTTTTAAGCCTACTGCACTGTGGTTCGGTGAAATGGTAACCATTAGGTCGACGAATTAAATTTTTTTGCTGTTTCAATAAAACCATGTAAGTCAGAAAAATATTCCTTTGTATCTACATGTCTTTTCCTAAAAGTATGATTTAGGAATTTAAGGATTTGCGATGGTGAGACATGAGGAGTACTGTTAGTAGGGAATTCTTCGATGTCATCTAGTTCTCCTTCTGAGACATATATATATATATATATATATATATATATATATATATATATATATATATATATATATATATATATATATATATATATATATCAAGCTCAGCTTGTGAAAGGAAAAAATGAATTAAGATTGCTGTTGGGGAGATGAAGGGTATACTCAGGTCAAAAATAAAGGGGTTAAACAGTTACAGCGTTAAATGTACGCGTGAGGTGGTGTTTCGGTTTGTCCACAGAAGGGACATTGCTCACTTTTTGTTTGTGAAAACCGGTGAATTAGAGAATTTGTTGGGAATACCCAATGCACGATTCTCCATTGGAGATCTCCAACCTGTTTTGGTACAGGCGGTCTATAGTACCAATTCCAAATGGGATAAAGGGGAGGGGTTTTTGGTAAGACTGTGACCCATCTGCAGGAAACGGGGGAAGACAAAGAGGGAAAAAGCACTTTTAGGCATTGTATGTTCAGGGTTTTTCGGTTATTCCCAGAAAAGGATCGAGATCGGCCAAAACCAATTGGTTCTAGACTAGTAGAGCCAGATAGATAAAGGTTTGAGAAAGGTGGGGAAAAGTCAGAGGTGGGTATGGGAGGGTTTTTTCCCAAACTATTTGTGAGGCACAGTAGGTGTGTAGTACCGATTTTAGCACGCTGTCCACTTTGCGACATGATCTAATGCCAACCTCTGTCGCAAGAGCAGTGGCACTTAGCCACCTACCATTGGTGGCATTCTTCAAGTGGCACACTTTCATTATTGCAGTGTATGTGAACTGCTGAATGAAAGCATTTTCCCCTTCATTGCCTTCAAATAAAACGTTATGAAACAGTGACTCGTTGAAGAACATGGGTTCAGTGTAGGTCGAGGGGTTACGACGGCAGCCGAAAGCTTGCCATGCACTGAGTAGGCTTCGGTGAAAAGCAGGTAACCTAGACAAATCTATCTTGGTTGAGTCCATCAAGAACAACTCTTGGGCAAAGTTCAATTTTCCAGCTTGTCGGAAGATGCACCTGGTGAGTTGTCTCCAGACCAAACAGAGGTCATATAAAAAGCGTCATACTGTTCGCAGCCGGAAAGCCATGATTGGACACTTGACATTCACAAGTCCTTGGCCACCTTCACCCACTGGTAAGTTCAGGATTTCCGGTCACAGCCAATGCTTTCCAGACCAGAAGAAACGAGTGATGCATTTCTGTATGTTGTCCACGATGTCTGCTGGTGGCTGTAGGGCAAGAACCTTGTACCATAACGTCGAGGTGACCAGACTGTTGAGTAATACCCTGCCTTGGTAGGACAGTTGTCAGAGTAAACTCTTCCATTTGAGTAAAATTAGTGCCATGCGTGCCAACAAACCTTCCCAGTTATGCCTCACAAAATCGCCCGGACCAAGAAACACTCCCAAGAACTTGATCTCGTCACTTTTCCAAGAAATATTGCCAGGGAGACAAGGAGGGAGAGGGAAAGTGGGGGGGGGGGTGGATAAGGGATAGGTAGAGGGTTGGAGCCACAGTGCTTCTGTTTTAGCCCAATTTATTCTGGCTGATGCTTTACTCAAGAGATCCAAGGTACTCGTCATCTTAACAATGTCTTCTGCATGCTTTATGCAGATGCAGATGTAATCTGCATAGCCGATGCTTTTTAAGGGATTAGTTCCCATAGTGACACCAGATAAGGATTTACGAAGGGTGTTTAAGAAGGGTTCAAGAGAAAGAGTATACAATATTCCTGAAAGAGGGCAGCCCTGCCTTACCCCTCTCCCAACCCCAAAGGGGGGGGGGGTACAAGTTCATTGTTTATTTTTAACAAGGCCATTATGTTTGAATAACATAACTGTTTATGTGATAGAAAGAAGGGGCTAAACCCCAAAAATTTTAAACTTCAAAAAGGTATGTGTGATAAACACAGTCAAATGCTTTCTCCTGGTCCAAGAAGACCAGGCCACAACTTCCATGATTTATCTCAGAAATATCAATTACATCTCGAATAACAGAGATACTATCCTGGAGATTACGCCCGGGGACACAGTAGGTTTGGTCCATGTGTATAATATCCTTTAGTAGAGGTGAAACACGTAAGGCCAAATCTTTAGAGAGGATTTCATAGTCTGCACACAGCAGGGACAAAAGGCCTCCACTGTGAGATGAGCAAGGGATTCCCTTTTTTAGGAATCAAAGTAAGTCCGGCTCTTCTGGAACTTAGTGGGAGTTCATTCTTCTCCAGGCTCTCTCGGAAGACCAGAAGCAATTCAGGTCCAATCAGGTCTCAGAATTTTTTGAAGAACTCCGCTGGTAGACCATCCAGCCCAGGTGATTTCCCTCCATTCAGGCTCTTAAGGGCAGCAGAAAGTTCCTCGAGTGTGAGTGGTGATTCTCAATCCAACTTTTGCTTGGGGATAGAACACTGATACCATCCGGCCAACTGAGAAACCGGTTCTAAATCAACTTCTTTGCCTGGTAATGATTAGAAAGGAAAAGTTTTACATTGTTCTTAATTTCTACCGGGTTAGTAGTGACCGAGTTATCAGGACGTTTTAAAGCAGTGATTCGGGAATGAGGCGATTTTGATTCAAAGTCAAAAATAAACCGGGTTGGGTTATCTAAGAGATGAAGGTGTTGGAAAGCGTAATCTCGTTAACGCTCCTTGGGTATGGTTGTGATTGTACTATTTAGAAGAGACTTTTTCTCATGCAGTCTTAGTTTTTGTTGGGGGGCAGGGTGGGTTTTTAGGTTGCTTTGAATTTGTAGCATTTCTTTTCTCCAGTTCCGCTTTTATTCTGCATTCTACTTGTGTATTTAAAGAGCAGAAATGTTGACAGAAATTTCGAATTTGGACCTTTGTGTTGTCCCACCATAACTGCTGGTCTTTTCAATTGGGGCTTTGCACCTACTAAATTGGACCATACACTTTGAAAGGCACTATTAAAAGAGGGGTTGTCTAATAGGGGAGATGTTAAGTTTCCAAAAGAGTGGCAATTTGGAGACGACCCTATTCGGCAGCACATGGTGATAAGGTGATGGTCTGAAAACCAGATGGAGAAATTGTCGTGGTAGGTGAAAGATTAATAAGGAGTGAGTTTATGTAAAATCTAACAAGGCCGTGGGCAAGGGCCACCTGATTGTTGGCAACTTTACTCCAAGTAAACTGATGGGTGTTTGGATTTTGTATCCATCATATGTCCTGAAGACTAAAATCTCTTATTATGTCAGACAGCAGTCTGGCTGATCCGGGGTGAGGCTCTGCACCATTCCGAACACGTGCGGGCTGAAGGGAGCAATTGAAATCACCTCCCATTACGATACACTTTTGCAAATGTAATTGCCCCATGTGGAGTCGTAACCTTTGAAGAAGCCTTGGCGGTCTGTGCCATTTGAAGTAGCATAGACATTTATTAAAGTAAATTGATGTTATTGTCAACAAAATCCAGGAAGCAAGATAACCTGGGATTATTTCCTGAAATGAAAGTAGTAGAGGGCAGAAGTGCGGACTAAGCAGAAAAGCAACTCCTGCTGTGCGAGAGTTGGAATCACTGAAATTGCCGGTCTTTTCATCATTCTATTCCAAACACTGTGTGATGCTGGAGTTGAGTGGGTTTCTTGTAAAAAAGCTACATCTAATTTTTGTTGTTTAATGAGGTTGACTACTTGGAGCATCCTGACTGGCTTGCTCCACCATTTTTGTTTCTGCTGCCAAAGATCGCCATAGTGATGAAGAGGTGGCAAGCAAAGAAGTACACGCAGGTCATCATTTCATTTCCATTTTCGCTTTAACAATGTGCTTTTTAAGCCTACTGCACTGTGGTTCGGTGAAATGGTAACCATTAGGTCGACGAATTAAATTTTTTTGCTGTTTCAATAAAACCATGTAAGTCAGAAAAATATTCCTTTGTATCTACATGTCTTTTCCTAAAAGTATGATTTCGGAATTTAACGATTTGCGATGGTGAGACATGAGGAGTACTGTTAGTAGGGAATTCTTCGATGTCATCTAGTTCTCCTTCTGAGACATATATATATATATATATATATATATATATATATATATATATATATATATATATATATATATATATATATATATATATATATATATATATATATCAAGCTCAGCTTGTGAAAGGAAAAAATGAATTAAGATTGCTGTTGGGGAGATGAAGGGCATACTCAGGTCAAAAATAAAGGGGTTAAACAGTTACAGCGTTAAATGTACGCGTGAGGTGGTGTTTCGGTTTGTCCACAGAAGGGACATTGCTCACTTTTTGTTTGTGAAAACCGGTGAATTAGAGAATTTGTTGGGAATACCCAATGCACGATTCTCCATTGGAGATCTCCAACCCGTTTTGGTACAGGCGGTCTATAGTACCAATTCCAAATGGGATAAAGGGGAGGGGTTTTTGGTAAGACTGTGACCCATCTGCAGGAAACGGGGGAAGACAAAGAGGGAAAAAGCACTTTTAGGCATTGTATGTTCAGGGTTTTTCGGTTATTCCCAGAAAAGGATCGAGATCGGCCAAAACCAATTGGTTCTAGACTAGTAGAGCCAGATAGATAAAGGTTTGAGAAAGGTGGGGAAAAGTCAGAGGTGGGTATGGGAGGGTTTTTTCCCAAACTATTTGTGAGGCACAGTAGGTGTGTAGTACCGATTTTAGCACGCTGTCCACTTTGCGACATGATCTAATGCCAACCTCTGTCGCAAGAGCAGTGGCACTTAGCCACCTACCATTGGTGGCATTCTTCAAGTGGCACACTTTCATTATTGCAGTGTATGTGAACTGCTGAATGAAAGCATTTTCCCCTTCATTGCCTTCAAATAAAACGTTATGAAACAGTGACTCATTGAAGAACATGGGTTCAGTGTAGGTCGAGGGGTCACGACGGCAGCCAAAAGCTTGCCATGCACTGAGTAGGCTTTGGTGAAAAGCAGGTAACCCAGACAAATCTATCTTGGTTGAGTCCATCAAGAACAACTCTTGGGCAAAGTTCAATTTTCCAGCTTGTCGGAAGATGCACCTGGTGAGTTGTCTCCAGACCAAACAGAGGTCATACAAAAAGCGCCATACTGTTCGCAGCCGGAAAGCCATGATGCGACACTTGACATTCACAAGTGCTTGGCCACCTTCACCCACTGGAAAGTTCAGGATTTCTGGTCGCAGCCAATGCTTTCCAGACCAGAAGAAACGAGTGATGCATTTCTGTATGTTGTCCACGATGTCTGCTGGTGGCTGTAGGGCAAGAACCTTGTACCATAACGTCGAGGTGACCAGACTGTTGATGAGTAATACCCTGCCTTGGTAGGACAGTTGTCAGAGTAAACTCTTCCATTTGAGTAAAATTAGTTCCATGCGTGCCAACAAACCTTCCCAGTTATGCCTCACAAAATCGCTCGGACAAAGAAACACTCCCAAGAACTTGATCCCGTCACTTTTCCAAGAAATGTTGCCAGGGAGACAGGGAGGGAGAGGGGAACGGGGGTGGATAAGGGATAGGTAGAGGGTTGGAGCCACAGTGCTTCTGTTTTAGCCCAATTTATTCTGGCTGATGATGCTTTACTCAAGAGATCCAAGGTACTCATCATCTTAACACTGTCTTCTGCATGATTTATGCAGACAGAGATGTCATCTGCATAGGCGATGCTTTTTAAGGGATTAGTTCCCATAGTGACACCAGATAAGGATTTACGAAGGGTGTTTAAGAAGGGTTCAAGAGAAAGAGTATACAATATTCCTGAAAGAGGGGAGCCCTGCCTTACCCCTCTCCCAACCCCAAAAGGGGGTACAAGTTCATTGTTTATTTTTAACAAGGCCATTATGTTTGAATAACATAACTGTATATGTGATAGAAAGAGGGGGCAAAAACCAAAAAGATTTCAAAACTTCAAAAAGGTATGTGTGATAAACACAGTCAAATGCTTTCTCCTGGTCCAAGAAGACCAGGCCACAACTTCCATGATTTATCTCACAAATATCAATTACATTTTGAATAACAGAGGTACTATCCTGGAGATTACGCCTGGGGACACAGTAGGTTTGGTCCATATGTATAATATCCTTTAGTAGAGGTGAAACACGTAAGGCCAAATCTTTAGAGAGGATTTCATAGTCTGCACACAGCAGGGACACTGGCCTCCACTGTGAGATTCCCTTTTTTAGGAATCAAAGTAAGTACAGCTCTTCTGCAACTTAGTGGGAGTTCATTCTTTTTCAGGCTCTGTTGGAAGACCAGAAGCAATTCACGTCCAATCAGGTCTCAGAATTTTTTGAAGAACTCCGCTGGTAGACCATCCAGCCCAGGTGATTTCCCTCCATTCAGGCTCTTAAGGGCAGCAGAACGTTCCTCGAGTGTGAGTGGTGATTCTCAATCCAACTTTTGCTTGGGGGATAGAACACTGATACCTTCCACCAATTGAGAAACCAATACTAAATCAACATTTTTTTCCCTGGTAAAGATTAGAAAAGAAAAGTTTTGCATCGTTCTTAATCTCTACCGGGTTAGTAGTGACCGAATTATCAGGAAATATAAAGCGGTGATGAAGGAATGAGGCGATTTTGATTCAATGTCAAAAAAAACGGGTTGGGTTATCTAAGAGATGAAGGTGTTGAAAGCGTAATCTCGTTAACGCTCCTTGGGTATGGTTGGTGATTGTACTATTGAGAAGAGACTTTGTCTGATGCAGTCTTAGTTTTTGTTGGGGGGCAGGGTGGGTTTTTAGGTTGCTTTGAATTTGTAGCATTTCTTTCTCAAGTTCCGCTTTTATTCTGCGTTCTACTTGTGTATTTAAAGAGCAGAAATGTTGACAGAAATTTCGAATTTGGACCTTTGTGTTCTCCCACCATAACTGCTGGTCTTTAAATTGGGGCTTTGCACCTACTAAATTGGACCATACACTTTGAAACGCACTATTAAAAAAAGGGGTTGTCTAATATGGAGATGTTGAGTTTCCAAAAAGAGTGGCGATTTGGAGACGACCCTATTCGGCAGCACATGGTGATAAGGTGATGGTCTGAAAAACCAGATGGAGAAATTCTCGTGGTAGGTGAGAGGTTAATAAGGGGTGAGTTTATGTAAAATCTATCCAGCCGGGCAAGGGCCACCTGATTGTTGGCAACTTTGCTCCAAGTAAACTGATGGGTGTTTGGATTTTGTATCCATCATATGTCCTGAAGACTAAAATCTCTTATTATGTCAGACAGCAGTCTGGCTGATCCGGGGTGAGGCTCTGCACCATTCCGATCACGTGCGGGCTGAAGGGAGCAATTGAAATCACCTCCCATTACGATACACTTTTGCAAATGTAATTGCCTCATGTGGAGTTGTAACCTTTTGAAGAAGCTTTGGCGGTCTGTGCCATTTGAAGTAGCATAGACATTTATTCAAGTAAATTCGATGTTATTGTCAACAAAATCCAGGGAAGCAAGATAACCTGGGATTATTTCCTGAAATGAAAGTAGTAGAGGGCAGAAGTGCAGACGAAGCAGAAAAGTAACTCCTGCTGTGCGAGAGTTGGAATCACTGAAATAGCCGGTCTTTTTCATTATTCTATTCCAAACACTGTGTGATGCTGGAGTTGAGTAGGTTTCTTTTAAAAACGCTCCATCTAATTTTTGTTGTTTAATGAGGTTGACTACTTGGAGCATCCTCGACTGGCTTGCTCCACCGTTTGTTTAGGCTGCCAAAGATCGCCATGGTGATGAAGAGGTGGCAAGCAAAGAAGTGCACGCAGGTCATCATTTCATTTCCATTTTAGCTTGAACAATGTGCTTTTTAAGCCTACTGCACTGTGGTTCGGTGAAATGGTAACCATTAGGTCGACGAATTATATTTTTTTGCTGTTTCAATAAAACCATGTAAGTCAGAAAAATATTCCTTTATATCTACATGTCTTTTCCTGAAGGCCCTGTCACACCTTGACGTTTTAGCCAGCGTATGCCGACGTATGAAAAATTTGCCGAATACGCTGGCACGCGTCGAATACGTTATGGGTAAGTTTTGTATACGTTAAGAACACGCTGAAGCACGCTGGCATACGTCGTAGTACGTCGACAAATTTTCAGCATGTTGAAAATGTTTCGACGTATGTCAGCGTATGACGCACACGTTCCGCATACTCTGGCCATAAGTTGTAGGCACGTTACGTGATCGTTGACACACGTTGACATACGTTACTTGTAAGTTACTCATAAGTTGAAACACGTCGAGGTAATGTTTAGCGTACCCGAAAGTTATTTCTAACCTATGAGTAACGTGCTTTGAACCTATGTGTAATGTATCTCCAACGCATATTGACGTATGTAGATGTATTTGACGTCTTCCGGACGACCACGTAACTTACTGAACGGAACATGTGAGTCATACGCTGGCATACGTCGAAAATTTTCAAGCATGTTAAAATTTGTCGACGAGATCGGCGTACTACGACGTATGCCAGTGTGCTTCAGCGTGCTCTTAACGTACACAAAACTTACCCATAACGTATTCGACGTGTGCCAGCGTTTTAGACAAATTTTTCATACGTCGGCATACGCTGGCTAAATCGTCAAGGTGTGACAGGGTCTTAAAATTATGATTTAGGAATTTAAGGATTTGCGATGGTGAGACATTTGGAGTACTGTTAGTAGGGAATTATTCGATTTATCTGGTTCTCCTTCTGACATGTCAGAAGCACTATCTGGAAAATTTTCAATTTCTAATTCACAGACTGTGTTTATAATCTGTCGTATACAGGTATCAGGTTGTTCTGTTTTCGACGTGGAGGGGAGGGGTGAGGGAGGCTCTGATTCCACCTTGAGTAATGTAGAGGGGGGGGGACATGGAGTGAGGGGAGGGGGGAAGGGTGATAGTATCAGTGTCTGCCTCAGGTTTTTCAGTATGCGTTTTTTTTCAGAGCTTTGTCACAACACTCAGGTATGACTTCAGGGGTATTCGGTGGAGCAGTTTCCACCATTGAGGAGTCGGTGGTGGTTAACTCGTGTGGCACAATTGGGGGGTTCTGGAGACAGTTTTGAGTGCCTTTTAGGGTAAGATCCTTACATGGTTCAATTTACTTATCAGAAGGAGGGATCTTCACTGTGGTTTCTTTAATTTTTTTCTGGGAGTAAATCCCCTTCACCTCGATCTACCAACAGGGGGTCCATTTCATCACTTGAGAATGACTCATACCGATTTGTAATTAACACTGTGTCACATAAGCCCGGAGTTGTTTCACTCACAGCCAAAACCACTTTTTCCCTTAATGTGGGTTAAGTCCGTTCTGATCCGTTTTTCTTTTCCTTAATAAGGGAATAGTTGTAAACCCATCCCAAACACTTGAGGTACTGTCCTCTGTATCCTTAGTGTCTGATGTTTCGTTTCCTGAGACTGTAACAGGGTCGCAGGTGCTAACGGGTGGGGCGGAACACTTAGGGTGTTCCACTTTTGCAAAAGTAGTTGCTGGAATGTAGCACTATGTGCCTATCGATTCCAATAGTGAAGTTAGGTGATCGACCAAAGTTTGAAAATTTTCCCTTTTTTTTTTGACCGTGGGCAGGCATTTTGAAATTTCAGGAAAAATCCATATTTTTGGAAATAATATTGATTTTTGAATATTTTTAAAATATACATTTCTCTGTGTTTAGATGGCCGAATGCACTTCACTTGGCACCAGTATGATAGTAAGTACTCTCTTCTTCTTTCGGCTGCTCCCGTTAGGGGTCGCCACAGCGGATCATCCGTATGATCCGCATAGTGATTTGGCACATGTTTTACGCCGGATGCCCTTCCTGACGCAACCCTGGTCGCCTCTTACGACACAGGGATATGGTACACCTATTTTAACCAGGGTATACATCGGCCCAGTACACTGGTACTCATTTCGCCGACCTCGGAAGGATGACAGGCTGAGTCAACCCCCTGGTGTATTAATTCAGTGGCCCAACGAGGCTTGAACTCAGGACCTTTTGGATCCCAAGCCGCTGCCCCAACCACTACGCCAACACCAGGCTCAGTATGATAGTAAGTACCCGTAAATATTATTCACAACTTGTCCCAACATTTTGCGAAGAGGTTGCCATTTTGGAATTTCACTGAAAATCCCATATTTTGACAATTATTGCACGTCACATTGTTAGGCATTTACAGAATATCAGCAGTAGCGTTTTCATAAAGACATTATTAATGACAAATGAGAGCATGATCAATTAATTATGAGAACAACCAAATATGTTTTAAGCGACATGGTTTTCATATATGACAACATAACAATATAGCAAACAAGCAACCACACAGATATCTTATAGAGAACACCAGTGTGTTGATGACCAAGACCCTTCCATGATATGACAGTTGTGTGATCAGACCTTTCCATTTTTGCAGTTTACCCTCAACAAACTCAAGCAGACCAGCCAAATTTTTTGCTACTGTGGTATTATTACCTAACAACACTCCAAGGTATTTCACACCATCGTTGGCCCATGACAGTGGAGCAGGAAGTCTTGGCGCCAAGTAGCACAACGGACCGAGCCAAAGGGCGCTCGTTTTGTTCCAATTAACTTTGGCTGAAGAAGCCTTTTCAAAGAAGGACAAACAATAACGAACGATGTTAACGCCATTGATATCTTGTACGAATACACATACGTCATCGGCGTATGCCAGTACCTTGATGGGCCGTTCAAGCTGGGACAAACTAACCCCTGTTAGTCTACAGTGCAAATAAACCAGTAGGGGTTCAATGGAGAGAGCGTAAAGCAACCCGGAAAGAGGGCAACCTTGTCTAATTCCCCTGTTAACAGACAAAGGTGCAACAAGTTCATTGTTGGTTCACGAGTCAGTAAGTGACCACTATATTCGTTATGGGTGTGTGTGTCTGTCTGTCTGTCTGTCTCTCCTGAGCATAGCTCCGTGGGTTTTGATCCGATCTTGATAAAATTAGGGTGCGAGGTTTGTATCATGATCTAGTTGTGTTTTCTGGAGAATGGGCATACTGCGCCCATTATGGGCGGAGCCACGCCCAAAAAACGTGTTTTTAGGGGGTAGCCGGTTTCAAGTTACATCTTCTCCGAGGGGGTTTGTCGAATCTGGCAGGGTTTCGGTATTTGGTTAGCCCAATGGCACCTGCATAGCCCCACGGAGCTCGATTTTTCATTTTCGTCCCAAGGTCAAGGTCACAAGGTCACGAACTTAGAAAATGTCAAAAAAATCACTAAATTGGGCATTGAGCTCCTAGGGTTTTCAACCGTTTCGAATGAAAGTTGGTATGCAAGTAGTGCTCTTCGAGTACTACAACTTTCATCGTTTACGTTTTTCCTGATTCCTGCCAGTTTGCCCGTGGTGTCCCCTCGAAGATCAAAAAATATAAAAGGCGAACCGTGTACATTGCTCGTGAACCATCACCGTCTCCAGACTTGTTTATCTTAAGCACACTATAAATATTATTGTATAGTCACTTAATATAAGAGATGAAGGTTGAACCAAGTCCAAACCGCTCAAGTACTTCGAAAAGGTACCGATGGTCAACACAGTCAAAGGCTTTCTCCTGATCAAGGAGAAGAAGTCCTAAATCTTTAGGGTTTTCCTTGCACAGTTCAATGATGTCTCTCACAAGGGAGATGTTGTCATAGATGGAACGTTTTGGGACACAGTAACATTGGTCTTCTTTCAACAACGAGGATAAATAAGGAGTAAGACACGATGTGAGGGCTTTTGAAAATATCTTATAGTCCGTACATAACAGGGAGATAGGACGCCAATTTTCAATACACAACATGTCTCCCTTTTTTGGGATGAGGGTAAGAAGAGCTCGTCGGCAACTCCGAGGTAGCTCTCCAAGCTGGCAGCTTGTGTTCAAAGTGTTAATGAGTTCTGGACCCAATAAGTGCCAAAACTTCTTGTAAAATTCGGTTGTAAGTCCATCCAAACCAGGTGCTTTCCCAATGGCAAGGCCGTGCAAGGCAGTGCCAAGTTCATCCAAGGTAATAGGTCTTTCCAGTTGGGAACGCACATCTTCACACAACACTGGCAGGCCTACGGAGATCGAGGCGACACTGACAGGTTTTATTTGTTCCATTGAATATATTTTCGAAAAGTATTCCTTCACGAAAAGTTTGATTTCTGATTGTGTAAAGGCAATGGATGAATCTGCTAATCGCAGCTGAGAAAGCTGTTTACTGGGAAGACTTTTCTCTAAGGAAAAGAAGTACTTGGTTGGTACGTCTGCCTCCTTCAGGTGTCGCACCCTCATCCGAACTAAGGCACCACGTGCATTCCTCTCGGTTATTTCCTTTATTAAGGACTGTTTCTCAGTTAAGGTTTTTTGTATGTTACTATTATTTTGTCCGATGACTCGTTGGAGTTGTAAAATCTCTAACTGTAATTTTTTCTTAACTTCATGGTCAGCCCTTGTTGAGAAAAAACGATACTGTTGACAGAACCCATTAATTTGGGTTTTTACTAAATCCCACCATATCAACGGGTTAACGGAACAGCTTAACTTCTGTTCTGTTCTAGGAGAGCCGACCAGAAGGATTCAAAGGCCTGAATGAAGTTGAGGTTTTCCAGTAAACTATTGTTGAATTTCCAGTGAGAGCTCCCTGGACATGGTTTAGAGAGTTGAATAAAGACTCGAGCTAGGGAATGGTCAGAGAAACCAGAAGGCACGATATCGGATTTATAAACTCCATGTAATAAATGAGAATTTACATAGATGCGATCAAGCCTCGCAAGTGAGATGTGGTTGTTTAAACAACGACACCATGTGTAAGACCGATCAGAAGGGTGCTGCACGCGCCAAATATCATGGAGATTATATTTCGCAATGATGTTTGCAAAAAGTTTTGCGGTACATGGTTGGGGTTCCGGCACGTTCCGGTCAAATGAAGCATTAACAGTACAGTTATAATCGCCACCAATAATTAGACAAGTCTGCAAATCCAGTGTTTGCAGGAATTTTCTCAGTTCGGCAAAAAAGGAGATCCGCTCATCATTTTTGCTTGGAGCGTAAACATTGAGGATTGTGAACTTGATCTGATTGATAGAGAAGGTCACGGAGGCAAGGTGTCCATCAATAATACTCATAAATTTAAGGCAGGACGGATGGAAATGTTTCCCAAAGACAAACACGATGCCTGCCTTCGACGTGGAGTTGTCACTGAAGAAACATTCCTTGTCCATAAATAGTCGCCACTGAGCCTGAACAGATCGGACGGCATGGGTCTCTTGTAACAAAGCTATGTCGAGACCATTGATCTCGACCATCTGTTGAACTTGGATCTTGAGGAGCGGACTCCCACCACCATTAACATTTATTGTTCCAATCTTGAAACTGGCCATGAGGAAAATAATAGTTTCTAAGAGAAAGATCAAAAGTGGCATTGTTGATCAGAATCCCTTTTCGCCTTGGCAATCAGTTTTTTTAAGCGGTGACAGTGTGTCTGGTGGAAACCGAATAAGTCAGGCTTACGTACTAGAGCCTGAGCACACTCGAGGAAGGACGGTAGATCTGGAAAGTATTCCGTCAGGTTTATATTGCGTTTACTGTATGTATTTTGTAAGAAGAGTCTTATTTGTTCAGGAGGTGGGGGGGGGGGCGGTAGGACCTTGACCGGTGAGCTTCTCCACTGTTTCCACCTGACTGTTCCTGTTTGCTTCCTCCAGGTCAGATTCGTCAGAGTCGGTTTTAGTTTCCGAGTCACACAATCTTGTACTGTCCTGCATATCGATACTGTTGTCAGTATTGATACACGGATCTGTACTGGTTACCAGGTCTATGTGATCTTTCATTGTGAGAACATCTGGTGAAGTAATGGAAATAATCGGGGGAGTTGATGAAACAGAAACACCATCAGCGGATGTTGCGATATCACTTCCCTCGACCGTAACGGTGTTATCGACCTCCAACGGCGTGGAGGTATACAGTACTCTGGGGGTCTCTCGTAAAACATCCATTTTAACATTTCCTGTGTTTCTCGCTTCACCACGTGATGAGATGGGAGCAGTCACAGGGTTAACATTTGTTTCACTATTTCCTGCTGACAAGGATTTAGGGTTAACATTTGTTTCACTATTTCCTGCTGACAAGGATTCAGGGTTAACATTTACCAAAGTGACAGCAGGATCATCACTTGTGGTCTGTGTATCACCGTCAATGGACTTTCCAATAGGAGAGTTTTTAACGAGTGAAACAGTTTTCTTCACTGCAATAACAGGTAAAGTGGTCTCTGTAAGAGAGACGTCTCTGTCCTCACCGGCAAGTAGGCTGAACTTGTTGGTCATAGGTACCGGGGTCCGGGTCCATTCCGGGTCCATTCCGGGTAGGCCTTGTAGAGTGACGTCAGTCACAACTGCAGGAACATTACCGACAGATTCCTCGTTTGTAAATGCTCCTTTCTTCTGGGTTAAACGACCATCAGGTAAAGTCTTCGCTTCCTTGACGAAACGATGGTGAAACCATCCCAAACATTTGTTGTACTGTTTCGACTATCTGACTGAGAGGACTGAGAGGACTGAGAGGACTGAGAGGACTGAGGGGACTGGGGGGACTGGGGGTTGTTACCAGACACGGGATTTGCTTCCTTCACAGTCGAGGAAGAAGAAGAAGAAGACGTATCCTTGTTGACGAGGTTTGTTTCATCGTTCGACGAGGTTGACTTTGGGCAAGATCGTTTCAAGTGTCCGAAATTACCACATTCGAAACATTTCAGGGTGTCAGTGGTTACGTAGACTTGGTAATGATGATTATCAATTTTGAGTTTTAAAACGATGTTCAAGGTTCTTTCAGCATTAGAGGGAGGAAGCACCACATAAGCTTGTCTCCGAAAAGACATCACATGCTTCGTCCGATCGTCCTGGCTCCGTAAAGGTAACATGGTGATCTGAGAAACCACAGAAATATAACGAGATAATTCAGAGATCAGTGTCTGATTCTTCAGGAAAGGAGGAGCGTTCGAGATCATGACCTTCACGGCCGGAGTGTCCAGAGGGGAGACGAGCACGAAATGTCCGTCGTCTGTTGATAGTCCGGTCGATACGATTTCGTGAACCAGTTCTGTCTCAGACACGAAGATTGCCACACGTTTGTTCATTCGCGAGGCTGCACGAACTTTGTCAGTACCGACTATGTTTCCCGTAGCGATAACGAGATCCTCGACGCTGACATCGTCTGGCGGGACACAGACGACGCCATGTTTTCGTGTTAATGCTTCAAATGCCGCATAACGGGAATGCAAAATCATATTTAGGAAGGGGGAGGAGGGGTGATTGCTCTCATGCGGTAATTAAATACGAGCCAAGACAGGTTTCCAAAGGAAATAAACACAGCTACAGTGAGGAAAAAACGATCAGTAGAATGGCCGGGATGGGCCGCCAACTAAAAGCTATCTACATCAACATTCTCCACATCTTCAACTTCTGTAAACAAGATTGATGCCCCCCCCCCCATCTTCAAAACCGCCTCGGTGTTTACTTCCCTTGTACACAAGTCTGACAACAAAAAGAAAGTCAAATGAGGATGTTTTCTTATAATGGGCTCAGTGGATAACATGTATTGATTTAAATAAGTTATTTAATTGTTTCATCATTTCCGAATGTTTGCCATTCATGTGCAGATTTTGATATGTTTTGATTAAAAAGTAAATAAATGAAACATTCATAGGATGTGATAAGAACTCAGGATCTCTTGTGTACTAAGAAACGGTTAGATATTATTACAATACACCGTCTGCTTGCCCTGTTTCTTCAATGCTGGATAGGGTAGGTCATGATCACAATATAGGACCAAACCATCAAAAGATATTACCAACAACACGGTTATTTGCTTACTCGTAATCATCGTTACACAATTCCAACACATTGAGAAGGCTGCACCAGTCTTCAATGCACAAAACCAATTTTAACAGTTTAACTATTTATTATCTTCTTTCTGCATGCACATCATGGTCCTTTAAATCTGTCTCTTTTGAAAACAATCCATGAATACTCCTTTGAATTTTCACCCATTTTGACGAACAACGTGGTTCCACTTCGGCTGTTGTTGTTGTTCTTCTTGTTCTTCTTGTTCTTGTTCTTGTTACAGTCACCAGAGGAAGAGGGTATTGAATTTGGGTTCGTTTGTTTGTCTGTCTGCACAGAACTTCAGTGTTTTTCTCCGCAACTGCTTGTCAGATTGAGACAAAATTTTCACCGTAAGAGCGACTAGTCATGTGGAATGTTATATTGATAATTATGATGTCATAGGTCACGTGGTGTGGTAGCAATGTTGGAAAACAGACAAACTTTGGACCTCTACATCTCAGAAACCGCACCACGGGAAAAATTGAAACTTGGCACACGGTAAGTATTCCTCAAGAGGAATAAGTATGTTTTTTATGATGTCATAATTGCATATGTAGAACGCTACATCCGATCAGTATGACAATTTTTGAGGGTCATCTCGGGATAAAATGATCTACAAATTTTATTTGATTACGTCATTGGGAACGTGATCAGTCGCTATATTGTTTTTTTTTTTTGAGAAAAAACTTCGTCAGTAAGTTGCTGAGCAGCCAAGAAAAAGTAGAGAACAGGAAAAAATGGTCTGGAGAGATACTTGCTGGCTTGCCACTTTAGAGATTGTTTTTATTTGATTTTTTTTAACCCTTTAGGAGATCTCATTAGTTATAAAAACACTCATCAATGGAATATAAATGCTAATAAAAGCCTATGACTACATTTTCAAAGATATAATTTTGTATTTCTTCAATGAGGCAGCCATTTTGTTACCAGACCTTCTCGACGTCGTTTCTGCTGATATTCTCTGATAAGTTGTACTTTGTTAATGCCGTTGATTGCTGCTGTCGAGGATGATATTCCTGTTTTGTGATGACTGTGCTGGATTGGAGAATATTACATTGAGATTGCTCCCCCGTCCCATAATTCTCTTCTGTGTTCCACCGCAGTCCGGACTATAATTTTGATTCTTGCATCTACTTTCTTCATACTGGCCCTTTTGATCATCCTTAATCAGATAAATGAGGTGCCATACACATCGGGTGAGCATTGCACGTGTTATGTGATTTTGTGTGTGTTTTTATTTTACTTTTCAGTATTGCTGCTATTAAATACCTGGTCTATGATCGCTCCTGAATTATTATAATAAGAATTTCATGTAATCTCATGACATTATCTGAAAGGTCACTTTATGGATGTAATTATGTTTGAATGATAGATCATGAAACGGCTTTATGTACACTTGGCATTGATGTATGTTTATGCCATTAGGGGCCATCTATTTGTTATTTACTTTTACTCAATTGTGGAGGAATTTACAACCACCACCTCTCCACGATGCCCCATACATGCCCCCTCTGCACCCCTAATCTCCTCCCAAACTTCCTTCCATTCTCACCCACTCCCTCTCCCTCTCTCCTATAATCCTCCCTTACTCTTCCTTTTCTCAATTTTAATTTTCTCAATTTTGCTTCAAGTCACTCAGTGTTAATAAATATATGGCCCCTGAAAGGACTGCATGTCTATATATAGACAATGGGCTGTTATGTCCATGTCTATGCATATGATGATGCCTAAACTGCTTAAGGTTAAAGTGGTCACCATTATTCCACCTTCAGAAATGTACAGACTTTTACTTTGTCACACCCACAGTTTTATTGAAATGGTATATGTACAAGCAAGGAATTTTTTTTAGTGGGGAAGAAAGGATGGTTGAGCTCCATGTCCTCCCATTGTGCTACTTAAAGTGCATTCAAATTGATGGCCAGTGCGTTGGTAGAAGACAATGCCAATACCTCTATGCATGAGAGAGCGTCGGTCACCGAGTTCTTGAATCCTTTGTGCCAGATGTCGGTGAGTTGCGAGACATAACTGAGTTGGTGGAGCGTGCAAGGAAAGTGAGAGTCTGATTGGGTGGGTAGAGGGAAAGTTCAAGGTTTGTGATCAGTGAGGACAGAGAATGGTCTTGCCTCTAAGAAGTGATGGAAGTCCGTGATGGCGAGCTTATCGGTGAGTAATTCCAGATCGAAGGTGCTGTACTTGCACACCATTGGTTTCAGCGTTTTAGAGGACAGTGGCCGCCAGTTGACATCGATGAACTGGTGAAGGGCTGCAGTCACCGCGACCTCAGACTTGTCTACCATCAGGCAAGTTGGCACCGATGGCTTTGGATGAATCGGGAGTGATGTATTGGCCAGTGCATCTTTGATGGTGTGGAAGGCTGAGCATGTTGGCTCCGACCATCAGAACACTTCAGGGTGCTTACTCTGAGGACCTCATTCAGCAGCTGCAATGTTGTGGCTGTTTTTTTAAAAATAAATCAATGGTAAAATTTGACAAGGCCGAAAAACTTTGCAGTTTAAGTTGAGGTGACAGAAATGAGAAATACCAAATAATCTGCACCTTCTCCTTGACTGAACGGATGCTTGAGCGGTTAACAATGTGACTGAGGAAATTCAACTCCAGAACACCAAAGATGCACTTTGCGGGATTGATGACGATGCCAAAATCCTGCAAATGTGTAAAGAGGAGAATGTTCCCGATGTTCTTCTGCAGTTATGCTGGCGATTATAATCCTATAATTCTGTAATTATAGTTGTTTTTTTTAACGGGTCCGGAGTTCAAAGTCGACCATGAAGGGAAGTACTCTGGTTCCTCTCGAACACCCGGTCTTCAGGCCACCAGGCACAGATAACTCTGTGCACCGGTGGGTTGATAAGCAACCACAAACGCCAAATGGTACTGCCAATCCTGGCAGGGTTACACCACTCTGCTTGTTCCCATTTCCGGTGGATTGACCCCACCAAGTGAGTTTCGTACCCTCTGCGTACATGCGTTACTTACCGTCCAGGTGCAACCGAGCAAAGCTGCCAAGTATGCACCGGCTAATGAGAGCAAATTAGTGGGACAGAACCTCCTGGCTAACCTATGTGCGGACTACACTGGACCAATGGAGGAAAAGATAGAATGAGCTGGGTACATTTATAAGAAGCAGGTTTATTTATAATTAAGGCAGTGAAAGGACATGCAGCACAATAATCAAAGGTTTTATTACAATGCAAGATGTACAGCAGTGGAAAGCAAGGATTGGTGAGGTGTGGCAAATAAAATGCATATATTTACAAGACAAAGACACAGTGCAGAGCTATTCTGATCTAAACTTGTACAATCATAATTATGCTAACATGACAAGTGCCATTTAGATACACACGCCCGAGAAATTAGAGAGCAAAGAAAGATAAAGTATGAGGTGTTTACGACCTCTATGGTACCTGGTGCGGCTGACAGGCCCACACTTCCCAGTTGCTGAGGAGGGGGGAGGAGGGAAGAAAACTAGGGTGTCTAAGGTGCGTGAGTCGGGAGGGATAAAGTACGAGGTATGAGTGGGGAGGGATAAATTGGAGAGCAAAGAAAGATAAAGTACGAGGTGTTGACGACCTCTATGGTACCTGATGCGGCTGACAGGCCCACACTTCCCAGTCACTGAGGGGAGGGTGCAATGAAATGCAGATGCGGTGCAGAGAAGGAAAAATGAGAAGAGGTGCGTGTCTGTAGGTTGCTCTTTTAGCTCTTGTGTTTCCACAGCAGATGAGACAATGTGTGAGAGGAAAGCTTACAATGGCATGTGAGACGGTCTGTAAATGTCAATGTTGGTGGTCTCTGATTGGTCTGGCATTCCGCCCACTCGGTGTTCTGCTCAGACTACAGTACTTTTTGCACCACCAATCCTCCTTGCACCACCGTTCCACATTCTTCCTTGCACCACCAATCAGGCCAGGATTCTCTCTTCTTCGATCAGCACCAAGACCTCAGCAACTACCCCTGCCTCTCAAACAACCTCTCGTTGCTCAAACACTTTTCAACTCTTTCTTTAGCGACTTTGCAGGGTGTTTTACAGACATCTGGCGAGGTAGGAGCCCAAAGTCGGATCAGGACGATCGTTCAGCATTTCACAGCACCAAAAAGTGGCCCTGCCCCTGCGAGGCTCTGAAGCCAAAAATGGACTCATTTGCCCCTGAACTCAGCCATGCAATGGAGCTCCAGAAGTAACATGGAGTGTGGGTTTGTGGGAGTGCTTTCCAGCCATGAACCTGCACTGAGTACCAAATGGGGGTCCCAATTGAGCGGAGCGCCATGGCTATTCAGACGTTGAATTGATTCCAGCGCATACTTGCACTTCGAGCTCCATGCCAATATGTTCCGAATGCAAGCATCCATCATGATAAGTAGTGCCTATGGTTCCCCGATATCCTCAAAGGACGGTGGTAAGTGTCCGGGGTGCTGACTGTAGTTGCCGAATTTTGTAGCAGCTGCGGTTAGGGGCTTGAAGTGTTTGTAATAGTTGTGGTGAGGTGGGTGAGTGTATATTATCGTGGGGATTTTTAGGGAGGCATTGTGCTGCTCGTATGAAGGTTGTAGTATTGTGGTTTGAGTACAGGGAATGTTGAAATGAAGTATCTGTTGGGGAATGGCGTGTTTGAACGGGGTTTTGGCGGCATATAGTGTACATGCAGGCATGAAGAGATGACAATATGTGCAGCAAAGTAAATTAAACTACATAGAGAGATAGCGTATGGAATTGAAGACCTAACAAAAAGTCCTCACAATGCATTTTGTCCCATATACCCACTAGACATGAGGGAAGGGCTAACTACAATGAATACCAATGCAATTTTTGCCTGGTGATCACAATATGTTGTGTGCATTTTCCTCGGGAGTGCCGGATTTGCAGAACCACAACAATTACACATAGCAGAAGTGTAATCCCCAGAGCACCTGACTGATTAAAATAGTGAAAGGTTTCTGTGGCATTGTGTAGGCCAAATTGATTTCAAATGTATTTGAAAACGTTGAAAGGTGTGGTGATTGCTGTCTTCGGGATGTTACCTGGTTCCACAGGAATCTGATGATATGCACAAACGAGGTTGACCTTGGAGAATATTGTGGCGCCATGGAGTGTAGCGGTAAAATCCTGAATGTGTGGAATGGGGTAACAGTCTGGTACAGTCACATTGTTTAATGACTAGTCATCCCCGCAAAGACTCCAACCCCCAGGTGTCTTTTTTGGAACCATGTGTAGCTGTTAAGCCCAACTGCTGGACGATGGTCTGATGATCCCACGTTGTAACGTATCGTCAAACTGCTGGTGGGCGATACATAATTTCTCGGGTGGCAAACGTGCAAAAACAGGGGGTCCCGTAGTCCTGATATGATGCAATGTGTGACCTGATGTTTGATGGGCTGGATTATCGCAGATGGACACGTTATGGACAGGAAGTCATAAATTACTGTTATGTTTGTGGGGTAGATGGAGGAACTTCATAGTAAAGGTGGGATTGTATAGTGCAGCATGGTCTGTGGACAGGTAGGAGACATCTTGATGTAATGTAAGAAGGGAAACTTTGAGCTTAAGTTGTTATGTGTCACTGCAAAGGGGGGGGGAGGCGGTGCTGTGTTAATTAGATAGGGATTAAGGCCAATTACTCCAAGTGTGTGATTGCCCCCTTTGACTTTTTCCTTTGTTTTTGCATTTACAAGACCAGCGATAAAAAGGAATGATGTCCTAAAAACAACAACAACCGAGCCAAACGTTCCAACCAGGGAAAAAAAACCCCACCTCCAGGAATGACAACTAAGAAACCATGCCCCTGGGGTGGATGATGGATGGGTGTGACATCAGAAAGTTCGGGGGAGAGGAGAGTGTGTGAGGTATGCCATTGGAGGCAAAAGGTTCGAGCTCGCTGGCTTCCCTTCGACGTGGTGAAGAAGGCTCACTTCTCATTCAGGGTAATGGAGGCCATTCATGGGAGGAGTATCTCCCAGCATAGATGTTCGTCTCTCACGTGACATTGGCATCAAGTGGGACTGGTGTTGATGTGACAATACGAAGACAAATAGGAATTGTTTCCCAGGTTCTGAAGGAACAATGCAGGACCCAATTCAAACAGTATTGTCTGCAGGCCCCTACATGCAGAAATATGGATGTCTGTTGGTGTTGAATCGACCAGGGAAAGAAAGTCTGAAGACAAACACAATGTACAAATCTGAAAGTACAATTTGATTCACTCTGCTGTTAACTTATGGCCTGGTTTGATGAAGACACAGGGTTTTCCTTGTCACGTTTAATCTTAAAACGATGGAGGTAGATACGTGTGACCTCAATGACCCTTGTCCTGGACCGGCCTTGAGGTGGTTTTGATTGGGTCTAACCCTTGTTGAAGATGCTGGGAAATTATCCAAAAGTGTGTATTTTAACTGAACTTTCTCTGCCCTCTCCACACCCTCCCCACCAGCTAAATTGCATAGCCTATGTAAAATGTCAATGAAAAGGTTAAATGGTATATTCAACTGAAGGAACCGGTTTTGCATTCCCCCCCCCCTTCTCATAGAACAAAAGGAACAAGATTCATTATATTGTGACCGCAAGGAGCCCTGCCCTCCACAGCATCTTTCCTTCCTCATGCGCAGCGGTGCAGCCAATGTGGTTGGTCCAAGACTCTGTCTGGAAGGGAATTTGTACGTATAATGTATCTGCACCACTCCATCCTACCGTTGCATGTCGTGTTTATATTTTCTCCTAGCTGTGTTTATGACTCCTAGCTGTGATCCGCAGGGGGGCATTCACCAATTCATACGAAGTATTCATACCGTATGGCCACTAGCAATTATAGGGCGGCCGCAGTATTTCCACTGTCACACAATGTAGCAGTCACATATGTTTTTATTTTTCGGGGAGCCGCACGGTGTATTTAGAAATTGTGGAGACCAAAAACGTGGGGGTGCCGTATGGTCTTTGATTTGATGTCGCATGGTGACCTTAGGGCGTCCCTGCGGCGGCCATATAATTTTCAAGTCAGACCCAAGGCAGCCTCAAGGTGCCCGCAAGGCGACCGCAGGGGGGCCCTAAGGCGAACGTGTGGCCAGACGGGCGGTAACAAGTGGGTATATATACGAGTTCTTTTTTT
>NC_140978.1:37761000-37796000 GCF_056783735.1 Eptatretus burgeri | reverse complement strand
TGGTCGTTGTGGAAATGTTTGATGAGAGCGATGTTGATGGTGGAGGTGGTTGTTGTGAAGCAGTTGGTCCAAAATAAAGATAGTATAAGAAAAACGGCTAACTAAAGATTCAGAGCCCTGCACACGAATAATTGCCCGTTAAACATCGGTGAGGAAATCTATCTGAATACAGACTTATCAACATAACTGATCTCAGGACCTATATGGTGTCCTGTGAATTTCCACAACCATAACAATATATATATATATATATATATATATATATATATATATATATATATATATATATATATATATATATATATATATATATATATATATATATATATATAGTTAAGGATTCAGCGACGGAGGGATTCTCAACCCACTCCGGCCGTCTCCGGGATCTATAACGCCGGCCGGCTCAGCACAGGCCTCGGGTCACGCGCCTTCAATCGCGATACTAACGTAATCCTTGTACCTTGCCAGTTGGAAAAATAGAACCCCTGGTTACAGACTGGTTGTGTCACATGCCGAGCATTTTCTGCCAGTCTGTAACCATTTTGGTTTTATATGCCAATCGAACGGATCATTCCTCGACGCGACACGAATTAATCCATAGCGGCAACTTCATACAAATTAACCAGATTTATTGGGGAACACCCGGGATCACAACACAAGCAAAATTCACGACAATGTTTTTATTAACAATCCTCAACCCGTTCTTAACTAGGGAACCATGGACTACAGGTTTCAAGGGGGTCGCTACCGAAATATGCCTTTGAACATGTGCAGACAAAGACAGACAGCATGCATGCAAGACAAGACAGAGTTCTTGGTGAGGTTTCATGGACGAGAGGACAGTGTCAAAAACATGAATGTCGCTCGCAACAGGCGGATGTTCACGAATTCGAACTCCCAACTCGAACACGCCGTGTGACAAGATGGCGGCGCCGTACTCTTCCTTCTCAAGTTACCGCGTGCGCACGCCCTCCTCAGCGCATTCCGGCCCCGCGCAATGTCGACGATGGGCCTCAGCCGATCTCTCTCACGGTGCAGCATACAAATCCAGGCCTGGCCTGTTCTCCAGACAAGGCCCAAATCGAGGTGCTGGGCTCTGGCAAGCGGATCAGCAAATGTGACGAGCCGTTGGTGTGAGCAGGGACCGTCAGAGGCTCCGACGTCTCCTCTCCTGCCTTCTCGCCTCAAAGCTCGACTTCCCAACTCCGTCCTCTCAGTTTCTCCGTGCAGGCCGCCTCTCCCACTGCCCCAAAAAGGCCGACGACGTACAAGCAGCCTCTCTTATGTTTGCTCGCTTTGAAACACGTCGCACCTCGAGAGCGACTGTTTCCACACACCGAACCTTTTTACGAAGCCTTCGTTCGCTCGCCTCGAAGCGACTCTTAGCACGCCTCGAGAACCCGACTGTTCTTCACACACAGCACTCTTTTCTCCGAAGCCTTCGTTTCTCTCTCGTTTGCTCCTTCGACACACGAGCAGCCTCTCAACCGCCTGCAGTTTTCCAAACAGCCAAACTGAAGTTGTTCACGAGGTCTTTGCTTCTCTCGCTTCCACGAGCACGCCTCCCTCGGCGAAACCGACCAAAAAAACCCCTCCCCTTCGCGTCACTTCCTCCCTCTCACCACACCCTCTCTCCATGCCACACCCCCTCAGCCGACTGGAAGGGGCCTATCCCGGGATGGGGTAGGAATAAGAGGGATCTCTCGGTCCTCCACCACTGCACAAACAATAAAACAACAACCTCCCGACACACATATCCCTTTTACCACACAATCTAGCTAAACAGGTATTTAATGGGGGATCTGAGCTAATCCTATATTTAGTAGTCCAATAAGGGCCATTTCCGTAACAATATATATATATATATATATATATATATATTTATATATATATATATATATATATATATATATATATATATATATATATATATTATTGCGGATTTCGCGCCCGCCGGCGTGCTGACGGCCACGTAACTCGAATCGCGGCACGTCGCCCACCGGACGGACAATCCAGTCGTGACCCTCTCGGACTAACGCCGGGAACCAGTCACGGGTGGACCTTTCGGTCTCACCGCGATCGAGCCAATCAGCCCCCGCATGGGATAGGGTTGCTCGCCAAATTCGACCTACCTAAGTACCCACGCGGAGGGTAGACCGGGCGATCGCACCTCGCCGCAGGTCGACTTCGGACACGGGCCACTTAAGCGACCCGTTCCGTACTATCAGAATAACCGAGCGGTGTTATCGTCGACCTCGACGGTTCGATTAATTATCGGGCGTATTCAGCCCACTACCAACCCTTTACGTGAAGCAAGATGGGGATTCAATAGAGGAAAAGACGAAGCGAAGCGGGAAACAGTTCAACACAAAGCACATTTATTCGCGGCACACGGGAGCACACATATACAATTCCACCAAATGCACACAGAAAAGACACAATGTAATTTACACAAAAAGCAAATGTAAAAGCGAAAACACAATGCAGAGCTAATACCGACTACCGAGCACACGGCAACACTTATACAATTCTACTTCACAGACGGCGCCGACAACACATACCCAAAACCAAAGAAAAGAATACCCTCAAGGATGAGGCGGGCCTGAGGCCGAGACCGGGTCGCGCCTACCCGTCTGGTGATGAGACGCGGAGCGGCGATGGCGCCTCAACTCCGCGGGCCTCGCGGACAGTGTCTGGTAGGGGGTGGGAAAGGGGCCCCCTTGGTCGCACTATCTCAGCGCGGGGGGGAAACAGGAGGGGGTTGCTGATGCTCGGGGTATAGAGGATTTTTATTATCCCGCGACGAGCGTCTCCCCTCGTCTGGTGTCGCTGCCTTTCCACAGCTCCGTCCCCTCCGTTCCGACTCCAACGCACACGACGACCAGCTCCTTCTTGCCAACTCCACCGCCCGCGAAGTCTTGACTCTCTGTTTCCGACTCTCCTACTCTCCTACTCTCCGCCTCTGGACTCTCCTACTCTCCGCCTCTCGACTCTCCTACTCTCCGCCTCTGGACTCCCTGGACTGACGAACACGGTCCTTTTATCAGCCCTGTAGCTTCGCCCTCTCATCTTTGACCCCCTCCCTTCGACCTTTCACCTCGCTCCCCATTGGCCCGAGAAAAAGTGGGCGTGAAGGCTTTTTGATCCATTAATTTGCATATATCGATCGCCCTGGGGGCGGGGCCACCCGCCCTCGCTCACCGATTGGACGGCAAAAAGTGGGCGTGTGTCGTTTTTGATCCGTTTTTGAAGCACAAAATCCGTGATTTTGTACACGCTGTTCGGCGCGCGCCCTGCACGAGTCCAACACCGGTACCCACAGCGGGGCAAGAACGGTGGCGATGCGACGGTTGCGAGGTGTGACGGGAAGGTCGTGGCGGTTGTGGTGAAGCGGCGTTGTGGTTGGTGGTTGATGTTGTGGTTGTGGTGGTAATCATGGCGGTTGGTCCAAAATAAAGATAGCAAAAGAAAAACGGCTATCCTGAAGAGTCGCAGCACGCATAAATGACATGTATTCCCACTAGACAACGGGTTTGGGCCTAACTACACATGTACTTACCGAGATACCTCACCTAAGGGACCTGAATGGTGGTTTGCGAATTTGGTAACCACAACAATATATATATATATATATATATATATATATGTATATATGTATGTATGTATATATGTATGTATATATGTATGTATGTATGTATATATGTATGTATGTATGTATGCATGTATATATGTATGTATGTATGTATGTATATATGTATGTATGTATGTATGTATGTATATATGTATGTATATATATATGTATATATGTGTGTGTGTATATATACATACATACATATATATATATATATATATATATATATATATATATATATATATATATATATATATATATATATATACTAGCAAGGAACCAGCACTTACGGACGGATTTATTCTCCCAGAGTTATGGATGGGTGAATTCCCCCAACCTTGACGTATTTCAGTATAACTTGTAATACCACCCACCCCCCTCGTCACCAAGAGGGAAGCTAATGAAGCAAACACACAGAACTTACAAAGAGACACTTCTCAAATTATAGCATGATATTAAATCAAAGATAAATTTTTGTTTCATTTTACCAACAGCTGTTACGGTAAACAAATATAATTATAAACTCTTGAATTTCTCAGTGGGTTAATTCGTCTTATAGTTTTTAAAAGAAATGTTGAAGGATTGTTCTGGCAGACAATCTAAAATGTGTTTGCTCAGTTGGTCCAGTTGTTTGTGATTTTGGGCTTATTGAACCAGCTGGGTCACCGCATTTTGGTAATTGGTTCCATCCATCCATTTGGACCATACTCTGAACAGAGCATTGGTGCTGCCAAAACATTCTCCAGGGCTATTGGGCACAGTCCTGGATAGATCGCCACGCCAACACAGGATATTCAAATGGCTCAATCATCCCAGCAAGCTGATACTCATTTTTGCTGACCTCGGAAGGATGACAGGCTGAGTCCACCCCACCTGGTATTGATTCAACAACCAAGCGGGATTTGAACTCAGGACTCAAGGATCCCAAGCCAACCACCCCAACAGGTCAGGTCAGGTATGGGAGCATGCGCTGGAGCAGCGCGTTGCTGCGTCCACTTTCTGCCGGTACTCCAAGGGCCTCCATTTGACCATCTCCCAGGCAGATGCCTGCCCCATCTCCATGTCTGTAAGATGCTGATCAACCTGCTGCAACCACGAGGCACATGGTCGGCCAATTGGCCTCCTCCACTCACGAGACTCCTTCGCTGAGAGAACCTGGTGAGCAGGATCAGCGTCAGGAAAATGAGCCACGTGTCCATACACCCGCAAATGACGTTCATGGACTATGCAGGTAACAAGTCTCATTTGAGTCTCTCTCAGCAACCGCTCGTTGGACACAAAGTCCGACCAGTGATAGCCAAGGATCCTCCGAAGAGAACTGGTCAGAGTCCAAGTTTCACATCCACAGAGCAAGACTGGAAGCACCAATGACCTGAAGGCTCAGATTTTTAGTCTCCCGCGCAGGTGCTGGCAGCTCCACACCCCATGATCCAGTGAATCCATGATCTCCCAGGCCCGACCCAGACGTCGTTTGATGCCTGCCTCACAGCCAGCAGAGACATGAATATCACTGCCAAGGTAAATTAATCTCTCCGTGACCTCAACATCCTCTCCACAAACAGGTACAGACAAGATAGCAGCATCCAAGATGTCATTTGAAGCCTGGATCTTCGTTTTGACCCAGAAAACCCATAATCCCAGAGGCTCCGACTCCTCATTCAGCACCTTATGGGCCCCCAAAAGGATGTCGAGAGTCTCCACAAAGATGACTGCATCAGCTGTGAAGTCAAGGGCAGATATCTTGACATTCCCAAACAATGCACCGCAGCTTGATCTCTCCGACAACCTCCCCAGAATCCAGTCCATACAATTGCTGAAAAGTGTGGGGGGCCAGTACACACCCCTGATGAACTCCAGTAACAACTGGAAATAAGTCAGAGATGCTACCACCACATCGCACCCAGAGTATCGTTCAGACATCAGATTGATCAGCTTTGGTGGCACGCCACGAGACCAAGAATCCTCCAGAGGGCATCCCGATTCACTGAATAAAACGCTTGCTGCAAGCAAGAGATTAAGCAACAGAGATCAACATAGGCTGCAAGCAGCCCTTGCCGAAAATCTCGTCTGTGTTCGATGAGGACCCGGAGAGCAAGGATATGGTCAATCTTTGGCTTCTTTGGTGTAAAGCCTGACTGCTCTGGACGCTGGTGCTCAAGCAGATGGTGGCGAACCCTATCAAGAATTATCCGAGCTGAGAGCAGCGTCACCCCTCGGTAATTGTTGCAGTCTTGGCAATGACACGAGACATGAGAACAGCATTTCCACCAGCCTTGAGAAGTTCAGCATGGATGCCACAGATCCCTGGAGTTTTGCCCCATTTAAACCGGTTCACCGCAGTCTGTGTTTCCACTTACGAAGGTGGACCACAGTTGATTGGAGGGTCAGCAATAGGAATAGTAACACCCCTGACTTCCAACTCGACAGCTGGTGGATCAGCCTGGTACAACCGCTCAAAGTAACCGGCTCAGCGGGCCTTCACTTCGGAAATTACCACTGAAGAGTACCGAAAAGCTCCTCTTTCAAGAGCCCACCACCCTCTGCTCTAACTTCGGAGGAACGCAATGCGCAAATTCTCCTGTAAGCAGGATGATAATCATTTGACCACAGGTGATGCTCCACCCCAGTGGTTCCCAACCTTTTTCTGATCGAGTACCACTTGGAGGTCCCATACCGTCGCCGCGTACCACCTGGTTCCAGAAAAACTCAATTCGATAAGATATCAATTTATTCACAAGTAGAACACACAAATGAACTAACTGTCAACAAGGAACTAAATTTAATGCGAGGGCTGCATCTGTCTCTTCTCCACCAGCTGGTCGATGCGGGGCATAACTTTACTCACAGCACATGATTTTGGCCACCGGGAGAGCGACTTCATAGGATGCTTTGACAATCCCTGCCCCCTTCTGGTAGAACTGGCCAGTCTTGTCCAGGCGCTGCCGCTTCACGTTCTCGCCAAGTTGCTGGAAGTCGCTCTGCTCTCGGTCCTTCTTGTCCGCGTGGTTTGTCTCAAGATGACGTCTGAGCAGGCTTGGTTTCATGGCCTCATTGCAAAGGGACTTCATGCAGACCACACACTGCGGAAGAGCTTCTCCTCCACGTTCGATTGCTATGAAACCATACTTTATGTATGTCGGGTCAAACTTTCGCTTCGGCATGTTGTCAAATCCTGTGGAAAAAAAATAAAAAATTAGTCAAGAAATAAATAAAGAAATATAGAAATTAAAAAATAAATAAAGATACAATATAATAACAAGTGAAGGGAAACACAGACGAGTGCTAAGACACCTTCGCATTCACAGTATGGAGGCAGTGGGATAACTGCCAGTGCCAAGTGTGTGTCAGGGTTCCCATTTTTTTTAAATGTTGAGCCTGAAAGTGCTCGCGAACCACCTGGAAGGCCCTCACGTACCACAGGTTGGGAACCACTGCTCTACCCCCTCACAGATTCCTAACACATAGGCCTCCTTGTCCACCCTTAGTGCACGTACAGTTTTACGCCTCAGCTACCTGAACAGCTCAGCTCTGCCATCCAGCCTGGCCCTGTGACTCTGGTCAATGGTATCCAGTGTCCCTTGAGAGACAAAATTCTTCTTTGCCCTGCGGTGAGCTCCAAGACATCCACCGGCAACATCAAGGATGGTGGTCTTGAAGGCGCTCCACAACCCTTCACGACCCCCCCCTCAAAGCACCCAGACCCCCCAAGTGTCCACTCAGCCTGTTCGCAAACTCTTCAGCTACCCTCTCATCCTTGAGCTTGCCAACATCCAGCCTAGGCTGGGATGGTACCATTCTCCTGGATTTAACCTGCAAATTCAGAGTTGCTACAACAAGCCTGTGGTCAGTATTGAGGAACTGAGCACTCCGGTGGACCCTGCAGTTGTGGATCATCCTCCAACGACCATCAACGAGGAAATGGTCAATCTCCTTTGCCACACCGCGAGCATTGGAATACCAAGTCCAGCGATGAGCTTGTGTGCGCTGAAACCATGAACCAGCCACCCTAAGTCCATGACTTCTTGCAAAGTCAAGGAACTTAGTGCTATTCTGGTTCATAGTTCCAGACCCATGGGGACAAACACATGTCTCATAACCATCCCTATCAGTTCCAGTCGATGCATTGAAATCTCCCAAGACTAGAACAGTACCTCGCCTGGGGCACTGATCAACCACAGACTTGAGTGTGGCGTAGAATGCATCCTTCACGGTGAGATCACTCGCCTCAGTCGGAGCATCAACAGAGACCAGGGAAATGACACCTAAGGAGTGACGAATCCTTAATCTCATAATACGCTCGTTGACCGGTGTTACCTCAATTACCATTGTTGTCAGCTTATTGGACACAACTACAGTGACTCCTTTGGCATGGTAACCATCATAGTGACCAGACCAATAGTAGGTGTAACCACCCGCCATGATCTCACCACAATCCGGTCTCCGAACCTCAGAGAGAGCTGCAATACCGATGTCCAAATGCTTGAGCTCAGATGACAACAGAGACAGGTGATCATCCTCTCTTAGGGATAGGACATTCCAGGCACCCACCCGAAGGGACCGCCTCAGGTTAATCCAAGGAGTCCGCCTTCTGATGGGCGACATCTCAGCACCACTCCGACACACACTTCTGCAATCTGACCCAGGAAGTTTCCCTCCTATCAAAGATTGGGGGTCCCGAAGGCTTTGCCCCAATCTCTTCATCCGGTGAGCTGCCCTGCGAAGGGAAGCTGCGCAGGAGGTACTCCCACGGAGTGCGTTTTCAGATTTTTTTGCGTTTTTGTGTTTTGCGGAATGAAGGGTTTTACGGTGGCCGGAGTGCAAATCCTGCCACCAACCTCCTCATAAAAAGTAACTCAACTGCAGGAGGACGTCTGCAAACACAGTTGGACAGTAGATATGGATGGCCGTTGGCTCACAAGGAGCTCCTCCTGCAAAACCCTTTGACAGGTTTTGTTTTTAGTCCTGCTGGGTGTCCATATCATGCACCCTCCTCACGAGGAAATCTGGTGGGGGAGGCGGTTTAGTCGCCCACAACCCGACCCTGGATCAGGTTCGTACAGGTTTACATGGTACCTTTAGGAAGTCACAGATCTAATCTGCCCTGACCTGACAACTGGAAATAAGTCAGAGATGGTGTCACCACATCTCACAGCACTCTCAATACCAGAGTATAGTTCAGACATCAGATTGATCAGTTTTGGTGGCTAATTAAGCGTGTTTGTTTTTTTCAATTCTGGTGGCTTATTCACCATAACCATTAAGTGTGATTGATTCAGAAACTCCCTTTCCTTGCCATTCTCCACCCACTATCTTTACTCCGTCCACACCCACACAACATTGCTTTCATCACCACCCTTGTCACATGTGTTCTCAAATTCCACACCTTGTTAATTTCTCAAAGTCCAGGCTTCATGCTGACATCGATTCCTTCAACCCACATTATATCTTCTGTGGAACTGACTCCATATGTCTCTTTTCTTGAACTCTTCCATCTTTGTCTTCAAATACGCTTGCGTATCGCAATCTTATGCTTTCTCCCATACCCACTTTCACGTTTTTCTTCTCTTTCTGACACTCCATCGACCCCTTTCCTCCTTGCCACTCCCCTTCTCATACTGTTATTGTTTATGTATCCACATTAGAATATTCCATCATTTCCTACTGTGATAAGTAGGTTTTTTTATGTGTGTGTTTTGCAGAATCCTGAGCCATTCAATGCAGAATGTGGGTGAGGGACTCACCATTTTATTTGTAAATGGTGAGGACTGTGAGCCATTCAATATCATTGCTCTTTCAAAGAGAATATCAGGCCAATACCTGTTGTTACTGCCATTTGGCCTCCCTCTATCGAATGTCGGATGCTGATACCTGTTTTAGGGGTTTGTTTCTACAATTAGTGCCCCAATTTTAGTGGTACCCCAGAGCTTATTAGACCCCTTGGAGTACTAAACCACCAGTTAGGGTTTAAAAAAAAAACTTTTTCTTCCTGCACTCTCAATTTCCAAAATTTCCGAGCTGTATCTCGGAGCCGGCTGGGACTTTTGGAATATAATTTTGCATTAAAAATGGGAATAGGAACTACAGTATGTGGGGTTGATTTAATTTTTTGTTCACCTTGACCTAATTTTTCAGGTCATGACCCAATTATGGACATTTTAACTTTTTTTTTTTTACCATAGCTTGACTAAGGTTTGTCCAATTGGAACGAAATTTCTCTCCCTTTGTTTTTTGGGGGGAATTGCCCTCCCTCCCTGTAAATTGTGTAAACGTGCCTTGCAGGGAAACAAAATTACCCTGCAAGTCACATTTAAACTTAATTTACATCAAACCCTTCCGAGTTAAAGGTGAAGGTCGAATGGTGGTCTGAAAAAAACTAAAGAAACGCGTTTTTTTTGGTGGGGGGGGGTTGTTTGGCATTGTTCAATTTTGTCAATGTGAACTCTCAGACTGCTTGGCTTTCCAAGACGTTCTTGCATCATAATGGTGGACCTGCATTGAGGTTGTGCACCTGATATATTTGGTGTCCTTGACCTACTTTTATTGGATTGTGACCTAATTAACAAAAAAAACACCTTTTTCGTCATAACCTGAATAATTTTCCTCCGATTTTCATAATGTTGAGGTTTATTATTGATAGATTGTACATGGGGACACATTTTCTTAATTTACACCCTTTCCCGAAATGTTGAAAGTCAAGGTCATATGGTGGTCAAAAAACAACAATGGCCTTCCTTGGATCGTTGGCCAAGGGTAAGTCATGGGCAATCACCATGGTTAAGCTTTTGGGCAGGGGGAGGGGGGGGTGGCGGGCTTACCCTTCATAATCGCTTTGTGATTGCAGATATCTCGTTGTTTTTCTTGTTTTGTTCCATAAAAGGAAAGGAACCACCTATCTATTATGCATCCATTGGATTGGGTGAGGATGAAATTGATGGAGGAAAGGATGATGGGGGAGAGAAAATGAAAGTGGGTAGAGTTTGAGAGGAGACGGGGGGGGGGGGGTAAGGTGGAAAAGACTTGAGCACTTGAGGTGAGGTTTAAAAGTTCCACCATATTTCCATACTTATGAATATAGATGGCTCCAAGCCTGTAATTTTAACGTAATAATACTTGTTTCTCAGATATCTATCGTGACTGCATTGACACCTTTTATCCCCCCCCCCTTGCCCTTCCATTACCTTCAGGCAAGACTGGAAAAGTACTTCGATCAGACCATTTCAACATGTATTCAGAGGGTAAATTGCACAAGCCTAATATCACTTGCTAAAACAAAGAAAATTGGGATGTGTGAAGTTTGACATAGGAAAAAGCTATTTGCACATTTTTGTCTGTCCTGCACCATCATCATTTGTGTCCTCCAGAGGTCTCAAACAACATGAAAACACTCACATAGCTTCGGTTAAAAAACTACAATCATTGAGGTTCATGGAAGAGCTGATCAACAGTAGATCAGGGTTGATAGATATTGGGCAGAAAGCAAAATTGGTAGAGGGAAATGCATGTGTGCACCACCACGGGATGGCCGAGCTGGAGGTACGCACACTTGCAGGTGTAAGTAGGACAGGGTCTCATGTGAGTGTCGTAAAGGTCATCGGTCGATATGAGAAAGACTATAAGGGGGTGGTGGGCAGAAAACATGAAGACCTGGAGGGAAGAAGAAGACATGCTGCAGAATGAAAGATATGGTTCCAGAAGGGAGAGAAGAGGGGACATGAATGGAACTGAAAATTAAACTTGGACTTCTATCAAGGTAAGGGTTTCTGATAGAACATGTGTGATCTTTATGTGCAAATGTTGGAAGAAAGGTAAGAGGGAATGAGGACCAAGACAAGAATAGATCTGGTATACAACTACTACCGCCTCTCCCCTTTCTCGGCTTCACACTGTGTAAACCAAGGCATTTTGGATCATTGGTATCTCCCGTGATGAGGCTGAGTCTTTGGGTCTTTCACTCTCACCGCAGGCAGGTCGGTGGTCTTTCTGTCTTCTTCGGGCTTTGCCCCCCTCTCCCCCTCTCCCCACTCTATCTGCGATATGTCCCCCCATATTCCTGCAGGGTGCTCAAGGTCCGCCAACAACCCCCTTCTGATAAAACGACCAAAATCACGAATCATTGCTCACCTTCACTGTTTCATTCCTCTTTTCCCCAACTTTGGAATGAACTCCCTCACTCTATTCAATCCCATTCTTCCCTCCAGGTCTTCAAAACAGGTGTTTACCACCACCTCTTATCATCCCTCATCCAAATCCTCGATCTTTTCTACCCCCGTTAATCCAGCCCAAACCCACCTTCTTCAAATTCCTTGCATTCCTTCCTGAAAGTCCCTGTAATGTCCATCTTCTATTCCCCGTGTTCCCCGTCCCATCCCTCTCCCTTCCACAGATCTCCAAATGTCTCTGTTCCCCACTGTTTTGTCCTTTCCTCTCCCACCCCTCTTGTCTCATGCCCCCCCTTGTTGTGCATTGTGTGTTAGCTCTCATACGAGCCTCGACAAGGTATACAACAACAAAAAAAAACACAAAAAGGGTGCCTTTTGGCCATGACAGTGGTAATGCATGCTCCCATACCTGACCTGATGACCTACAATGCCAGTCTAATTGGGCATCCTGCATCATACAAACTTTTACTTGGCACATCTGAACTTATATCTACCTGCAAGACCTTCATCCACAACTTAATGGAGTGCTGCTGTCCTTCCTGGGCTGTGCCCCTGCCTCACACCTTGCTCAGCTTGACGACATAGAAACCAAGGCCTTCAAGATTATTCAAATCCCCCGTGATGAAGCTGAGTAAATGGGCCAATAACCTTCCCATCACAGACAGATTGGTGTCAGGTCAGGAATGGGAGCATGTGCCAGAACAGCGCGTCGCTGCGTCCACTTTCCGCCGGTACTCCAGGGGCCTCCGTCTGGCCATCCCCCAGGCAGATGCTAGGCCCATCCCCATCTCCTTGAGATGATGGTCAACCTGCTGCAACCACGAGGCACGTGGTCGGCCCACTGGCCTCCTCCACTCATGAGACTCCCTCGCTGAGAGAATCTGGTGGGCAGGATCAGCGTCAGGAAAACGAGCCACATGTCCATACTGCCGCAACTGACACTCACGGACTATGCAGGTAACAAATCTCATCCGAGTCTCTCTCAGCAACCGCTCGTTGGACACAAAATCCGACCAGCGATAGCCAAGGATTCTCCGAAGAGACCTGGGACCAAAGGAATTAAGTCTCCGTCTCAGATCCTTGGTCAGAGTCCAAGTCTCGCATCCATAGAGCAAGACTGGAAGTACCAAGGACCTGAAGACTCGGACTTTCGTCCTCCTGCACAGGTACCGGCAGCGCCACACCCCATGATCCAGTGAATCCATGACTCCCCAGGCCCGACCCAGATGTCTGCTGGCTGCGAGTCAGAGGTCAATAGAGACATGAATATCGCTGCCAAGGTAAGTGAATCTCTCCACAACCTCAACATCCTCACCACAAACAGACACAGACAGGACAGCAGCATCCAAGATGTCACCGAAAGCCTGGATCTTAGTTTTGACCCAAGAAACCCGTAATCCCAACGGCTCCGACTCCTCATTCAGCACCTCGAGGGCCCGCAAAAGGATGTCTAAAGTCTCCGCAAAGATGACTGCATCATCTGCAAAACCAAGGTCCGAGATCTTGACATTCCCAAACGATGCACCGCAACTTGATCTCTCCGACATCCTCCCTAAAATCCAGTCCATACAAGTGCTGAAAAGTGTGGGGGCCAGTACACATCCCTGACGAACTCCAGTAACAACTGGAAATAAGTCAGAGGTGGTACCACCACACTTCACAGGACTCTCAGTACCAGAGTCGAGTTCAGACATCAGATCGATCAGTTTTGGTGGCACCCCACGAAGACCAATAATCCTCCAGAGGGCATCCCGATTCACTGAATCGAACGCTTTACAGAGATCAACATAGGCTGCAAGCAGCCCCTGCCGAAACTCTCGTCTGCGTTCGGTGAGGACACGAAGGGCAAGGATACGGTCAATCGTTGACCTCTTTGGTGTAAAGCCTGACTGCTCTGGACGCTGGTGCTCAAGCAGATGGTGGCGAACCCTATCAAGAATTATCCGAGCAAAGACCTTGCCCGGCACTGAGAGCAGCGTCACCCCTCGGTAGTTGTTGCAGTCTTGGCGATCACCCTTCCCTTTCCAGAGAGGGACAACAAGGCCCCTCTTCCAGTCAGTTGGGATGATGCCTGTGTTCCAGGCAGAGCACAAAACTGCATGTAACGACACGAGTGCAGCATTTCCACCAGCCTGGAGAAGTTCGGCATGGATGCCACAGATCCCTGGAGCTTTGCCCCGTTTCAACTGGTTCGCAGCCCGTGTTTCCACAAGCGAAGGTGGACCACAGTTGATTCGAGGGTCAGCAACAGGGATTGTAACACCCTTGACGTCCAACTCGACAGCTGGGGGATCAGCCTGGTACAACCGCTCAAAGTAACCGGCCCAGCGGGCCTTCACTTCAGACTCCTCTGTCAAGAGCCTACCACTCTCTGCTCGAACTGCAGTGCTCCGAGGGATGGGTTTGGATGAACGTAATGCGCGAATTCCCCTGTAAGCGGGACGAGAATCACCTGTCCACAGGTGATGCTCTACCCCCTCACAGATTCCTCGCACATAGGCCTCCTTGTCCACCCTCAGTGCACGTACAGTTTTACGCCTCAGCTCCCTGAACAGCTCAGCTCTGCCATTCAGCCTGGCCCTTTGGTCATTTGGTTTTTGGTGGTCTATCCTTCTTTCACTTCCTTTATGTTCTTGCACCCTCTGTTCGTTTGGTGATTTGCCCCACCCCACCCCCAGGTTTTTGCAGTGCACACACTGTCCACCATCCCCCCCCCCTTTCTGGTGAAACTATCCAGGATCACTGCTCACTTCTACTCATTTGTTCCTTTCTTTTTTCACACCTTTGGATCCAACTTCCACATTCTCTTCAATCTCATTCTTCATGCCAAGGCTTCAATGCTTTCTCACGGTGTATCCTTCACCACCATCTCAGATCATCCACCATCCAAAACCATGATCTCTTCTACCCCCATTAATACCCTCCTCTTACCTCAAAGTCCACCTTCTTCCAAATTTCCCTTTTTTCCTTCCTGAGAGTTTGCTTCTGTCTCCATATTGTCCACCCCATGTGTCCTTTCCTACCCCTGCTTCCTCCCCACATCCATTGTTTTACAAAGTCTCCTTCTATTTTGACCTTCAACTCTGCTTTTTGTATTCTCTGTCTCTGTCTGTCTGTCTGTCTCTCTCTCTCTCTCTCTCTCTCTCTCTCTCTCTCTCTCTCTCTCTCTCTCTCTCTCTCTCTCTCTCTCTCTCTCTCTCTCTCTCTCTCTCTGTCTCTGTCTCTGTCTCTGTCTCTGTCTCTGTCTCTGTCTCTGTCTCTGTCTCTGTCTCTGTCTCTGTCTCTGTCTCTGTCTCTCTCTCTTACTCTCTCTCTCTCTCTCTCTGTCTCTGTCTCTGTCTCTGTGTCTGTCTCTCTCTCTCTCTCTCTCTCTCCGAATGAAATGCAACACTCTCTCTCTCTCTCTCTCTCTCTCTCTCTCTCTCTCTCTCTCTCTCTCTCTCTCTGTCTCTGTCTCTGTCTCTGTCTCTGTCTCTGTCTCTGTCTCTGTCTCTGTCTCTGTCTCTGTCTCTGTCTCTGTCTCTGTCTCTCTCTCTCTTACTCTCTCTCTCTGTCTCTGTCTCTGTCTCTGTCCCCTCCTCGCTCCCCCACTCCGAATGAAATGCAACACTCTCCTCCCACCTCTCTCTCTCTCACCCCTCCCTGCAGCAGTGTATAAGCAATGTTTGATGAGGCAGTGTATAAGCAATGTTTGATATAACACACAAACTCTGTTATGTCGTTGTGTGTACAGGTGTTCTGACATGAGTTTTCTTTTTGTTGTCTTCGGTCATTAAGCATAACATATCACTCTCTTTGCTAACGTGACCTCCACTCCTCACCTTTTCCTCTCTTTTTTTCCCTCCTCTTTCTCTCTCTCTCTCTCTCTCTCTCTCTCTCTCTCTCTCTCTCTCTCTCTCTCTCTCTCTCTCTCTCTCTCTCTCTCGCTCTCTCTCGCTCTCTCGCTCTCTCTCGCTCTCTCTCTCGCTCTCTCTCTCTCTCTCTCTCTCTCTCTCTCTCTCTCTCTCTGTCTCTCTCTCTCTTGCTCTCTCGCTCTCTCGCTCTCTTGCTCTCTCGCTCTCTCGCTCTCTCTGTCTCTCCTCCCCCACCAAAGGTGGATGGAGGTTGAGTTTTTTATTTACCCCTGTCTGTCTGTGAGCAGGAAGGATATTTCAAAAAGTTCTGGATGGATTTGGACAGAACTTGGTGGACAGGTTGAGTGTGCAGCAAGGATGAATTGTTTTGATTTTGGTGAAGATCTGGATCCGGACACTAGAATTTCATAAGTGTTTCTTCACCATTGAAAGACGGAGCTAAAACTATATGTAGCACAATATCTCAAAAAGTTATGAACAGATTCGGATGAAACTTGGTGACGAGGTTGTGTGTGTGTGTGTGTGTGTGTGTGTGTGTGTGTGTGTGTGTGTGTGTGTGTGTGTGTGTGTGTGTGTGTGTGTGTGTGTGTGTGTGTGTGTGTGTGTGTGTGTGTGTGTGTGTGTGTGTGAGACGAGAACAAATTGATTTGATTTTGGTGAAGATCCGCATCCGGATACGAACGATAGTTGTTTAATTGTTCAAGTGATTCTTCACCGTTGAGAGATGTGGCCAAAAATGATATATTGTCAGACTCCGCTATTCGTAGGGGAAATGTTCCCGAAAAATTCCGCGAATGTCGGGACATTGTTGCAATGGAAAAACGGGGGGACAGGTTCCCGGCGGTTTGTGATTCATGAGGAAAAAATCCAAAATCCCGTGAAAAACTGTGAATCCGCCTCTGAAAAACCGTGAAAAAAAATGCCAAATACGCTCGTGAAACCGTGAATATGCGAAGCACAGGGCCGCGAATGTCGAAGCAGGTTGCATTTTATAAACGGCGAATATGTGGGATCTGCGAATAGTGAATCTGCAAATCGCAGGGTCCAACAGTACTATATAGCACAATATCTCAAAAAGTTATGGACGGATTCAGACAAAACTTGGTGGACAGTTTGGGTGTGTGACAAGGAGGAATTGGTTCAATTTTGTTGAAAATCCGGATCCGGATGTGAGAATATTCTTTATATTTTACAAGTGATTCTTCACCATTAAGAAATGGGGCCAAATACGATATATAGCATGATATCTCAAAAATTTGTCGATGGATTATAACAAAACTTGGTGGATGAGTTGAGTAGATGACAAGAACAAGTCGTTAGATTTTTGGTTCAGGCCAGATTAAGATCTGGCCTATCAGTGGGATACAAAACCTAAACTGTTAAGCCTGGTGGAGGTATCCGCTCTACCGCGTGCCGTTCTAGTATTTGAAAGAAGACCTTTTTCATATCCTTTTTGCCATCTCAAACCTCCTTTCTGAAGCACCGTGGTCTTTTGCCATGCTCTTGCTCTTGAGTGGAATATATTTGCTCTGAATGTTGCCGTTTTGTTCCTTTGAGTTGCCATTTATTTAACACAGAATGTCTCGTTAGCTCATCCCCACATATAGCAATCAACTCCCTCCTTATTGCTTCAAAATCTGCCCTTCTAAAAAAATCTAAGTCTTAATCTGTTATCTCGATCTTTTACTCTCAAGGAGATTCTTGCTCTGTTTATGTTATGGTCACCAAGTGCGAAAAAAAAACCACTTGTTTTTTTTGTCTACAAAATCTCAGCTCAGTGAAGATCAAAGTGACAGAGGGCGGAAGGTTAATGTTACGGATGTGGTAGTGAGGTTAACATTTGTGATCGTATGGAAACGACTGGATTAAAACATGCAGGTGGATCAAGAAAGGAAAAAGAAGGGAGGATGTCGAGAAGGAAAGATGGAAAGCTATAAGTAAGAGGGGAGGGAGTGAGGATTGTTCAATGAAGTAGAGTAGATTCATCAAGATGACTTGATGGTGGTGCACTGTCGATTTGAACCCACTGGAGGGAAGACTCGACTTTGACTCAGGAAGACGATGTCAACAGGCAGGAAAAAAAAAAAATAGCAAAAAAGGAGTGGGAGGTGAGCAGTTCTTCTTGCAAATGTGCATTGTTCCCAGGGTTGCGTAAGTTACAAATTTGGCCCGCTGGTCACATAATTTGGCCAGGGTGCCAGCGACAATCACGTACTCTTTGTTAAGACACTGTGGGATCTGGCAGTACAGGCGAGAGCCACGAAGATTGGGTTTTGGAAGGTTAACTGGGAGAGGAATATTGGAAGAACAAGTGTCCTGGAGGGGCTGAGGGTGGCAAAAGTTTGAAAGAGCATGTGGGTGGGGGAGCATGATCAGAGGGGTGGTCGACAACAGATACACCATCAACATGTCTGTGATGAGAGAGTGACAGGCCCTGTGCCTCTATTTCTTTGTGGGATATTGAGTGCTGTGGAATCCACAGCATCCAGGAGAGACGGGTATGAAGGAGTTCTGGTCGCAGCCCATAAGGGAGAGAAGTACTCCATTGAGGCGACGGACAAGGCTCATGTCGGTGGTGGAAAACTTACACTCCATTTTTTTTACAATCTTACAACCAGGATTGTTGATTAAATTGATGGAAATTTTGGATTCGATCGTTAAAAGCGCTTTTAGAATAATGAATGGATTCTCTTGATCATGCATTTGATGAATTGAAACTTTAATTGCTTTTATTAACTTGATTGATTTTTACCCCTCCCCCCCACTGAAACAATGAATAACTTATTTTTAAAGTAAAATCATTCAAGGTATAAAAAATTTGGAGTAAATGAAGAATAATTCTATAATCATTCAAACCCAAATACAGTATGGACCCCTCTTTTGATTGACAGATGTGACCAAATTGATGGAGTTCATGAAAGACATCCCACCGTCGACACTTGTGTTCGTCCTGAGCTTCGACGACCCTGCAACCAAGTACGAAGTTTAAACTGTTCATCACATACTCTTTACATTCGCAGCTTTCAGATTCAGTAGTTTGTTTCAGCTGAAGTGTAGTGGCAAAAATTTAACCCGAAACCATATTGGCATTCGCCATAGATTCTGACAATGGCTGAAAAATCTTTGGCCTTAAAATAGGCTGAAAGTAAACACAGCTTCGTTATAGTGAAGGCAGCAGAGGGGCCATTGGGAGGAGGTTGGGTTGACGTCGGAGTACATTTGGGGAAGGAAGAGGAAGATCATATCATATGTAACAAGTTTTTCTGCCGAAACAGTTTTTTTGGCAAGGTCATCACTCCAACACTGGAAGTCAGGGAATGAATTTGTAATTTGTTTCTGATTCCAGCGATAGCTCGCCTACTCTTCCGTAGCTCGAAGGACACCGTGGGATCTTTAACGTCCACCAACTAATGCTGGCAGACGGATGGGATTCCCATTTCGAACACAGGCTTGACCTCATGGAGGCGAGTGTGCGTACCTCTAGGGGCCATCCTGTCATCCTTTGGAGTGGGGAAGGGGGATGGGAAGGAAATTATTTAATTATTTTAATTGAGAGATGCCCTCCTCCCCCAGTCGAAAGCTGTTGCAATGGACATGTTAAAATGATGTAAAACTGGGGCTAAATGCTTTACAAGTGAAAAATAATAAAAACAGGTTCTGATGTTGAGAAAGGGGACTTTGTAATTCAGTTTCCAATTCCGGATCACTAGGTCCGTTGGTTCCATGATTTCATGAACACGTCTGTTGCTATCTTGTATGTACACTCATCCATCTCTGCCGCCACCGCAGACTGACCGACAAAGCGAGAGAGATATTTCAAGAGCTTGGCAGTACAGCCATCAAGACGATCGGCTTCCGTGATGTCTGGCTCTTCGTCGGGGCAAACGGAATTAAGGGACCAAGTCCCTTTGAAGTGGCAAGTTTTTTCCATCCCCTTCCCCTTCTCACACACCCACATTTTGGTGTCAATGGTATATTTTGTTGTCTCTTGTTGTAGAGTAGGCCTGTCGTGATACCCTGAACAAATTCCTCATTTTATGCATGTATTGAGTATATGGTTTGTTTATTTATTGATTGATTACTTGCAAAATGGAAGATTTTTTTCCAAGTATATTGGTAATTCGATTTCGTTATTTTGTCTGTTTGTCTGTTTATCTGTTTGTCAATCGCCCACAGGTCACAATTCTAAAACGATCGTCATGAAACTTTACCAAGTTGTAGAGGTAGTTTCAGCTGAGAAGCCTATTGATTTTGAGGTCAAAGGTCAAAGGTCATCTTGAGGTTGAAATTCTACAATTTGTCATGCGATTAATTTGAAAGTTGAACAGGATTTGCAGAGTGCATCACTGAATTGGGAAACCAACTATTTTTGAGATCAAAAGGTCAATGGTCAACTCGAGGGTAAACCTCTGAAATCATCAATTTTCAACTCAAAAATCGTCAATTTACATCCTATTAACTTGAAAGTTAAACAGCAATTGCATACTCCAACACTGAATTTGGAAAGAAACTATTTTTGAGGTCAAAACTCAGTCTCACTTTGTCTCTCTGAAAGGATCGTCTGGAACCCCCTATTTACTTTCTCAACAATCCTCTTGAAGAAGTCCTTTCATTGAAGCTTCTGGGTCTCACTATCTGCCATGATCTTTCCTGGGAAAGCCACGTTTCCAACCCGGCCTCCAAAGCCAGTCGCCGACTGGGAATCCTCCGTCGTGCAAAGTCCTTCCTCAGCCCACCTGAGCTCCTGACCACATACAAAGCTTTCGTCTGCAGCATGATGGAGTACTGCTCTCCCCTCTGGGCTGGTGCTCCTGCCTCTCACCTTTCTTGCTTCACGCGGTGGAAACCAAGGCATTTTGGATCATTTGGATCTCCCGCGATGCAACTGAGTCTTTGGGTCTCTCACTCTCTCACCGCAGGCAGGTCGGAGGTCTTTCTGTCTTCTACCGGCTCCTCTCTGGCCTCGCCCCCCCCTGCTCTGTGTGTGATATATCCTCCTCCCCCTCATGTTTCTGCAGGGTGCTCAAGGTCTGCCAGCAACCCCCTTCTGGTTTAACTACCAAAATCCCGAATCACTACTCACCTTCACTCTTTCATTCCTCTTTTTCCCCACCTTTGGAACAAACTCCCACACTCTCTTCAATCCCACTCTTCCCTCCAGGTCTTCAAAACAGCTGTTCACCCCAATCTCTTATCTTCCCCCATCCAAAACCATGATCTTTTCTACCCCCGTTAATCCACCCCAAACCCACCTCCTTCATATTCCCCGCTTTCCTTCCTGAAAGTCCCTTTTGTGTCCATCTTGTTTACCACATGTTCCCCACCCCATCCCTCTCTCTTCCACTGATCTCCTCATGTGTCTGTTCCCCACTGTTTTGTGCTTCCCTCTCCCGTCCCTCTTGTCTCCTGCTCCCCTTGTGATGCGTTCTGTGTGTTAGCTCTTACACGAGCCTTGATATTGTACATATATATTTTTTGTTTTTTGTTAAATGCTCAACTCAAGGTCAAACTTCTAAAATCATAAAATTTCATCTGAAAAATTGATGTTTTTTTTTTAAATTTTCATCCGATTAACCTTATAATTAAGCAGCAATTGTGCATCCATCATGCATCACTGACTTTGGAAACCATCTATTTTGAGATTGAAAGGTCAAAGGTCAACTCAAGGTCAAACATGTAAAATCATCAATTTCAATCTGAAAAAATAATCAATTTTCATCCGATTGACCTGAGCTTTGCTTAAGATTGTCAATTTTAATCTTAATGAAATTGACAGTTTAACGTATCCATGGCAACCTTTGGAGACGGGGATGTATTTTGCAAGTATCGTGATCTGCACGACGCATTTTCCATTATTTATTTATTCATGGTCAAGGCTCATGGAAGAGCTCGGACATAGAAGAACAGATCAGGACACAACATAACAAAGGGAAAACGCCAACAGCAGGGCGGAGGGAGAAAGTAGATGGAGACGGACAAACAAGGGATGCAGGTAATGATGAGGGATAGGGGAGCATGCAAGGGGTGGACAGGATTGATACAGAAGGAAAAATTTTGGAGGGGTGGGTGGGCTGGTTTAACGGGTGGAAAAAAAGGTCATAGTTTTGGTTGGGGGATGATTTGAGATGGTGGTGAACAGCTGTTTTGAAGACCTGGAGGAAAGAATGAGATTGAAGAGTCTGGAAGTTTGTTGCACAGGCAGGAAAAAAGAGGATTATATGAGTAGAAGTGAGCAGTAATTCTGGTTTTAAGCAGTTTCACGAGGAGGGGGTTGCTGGTGGACCGCGTGCGTCCTCCAGATACCTGGGGGGGAACAAATCAGAGAGAGGGCAAAAGGTGCAAGGCCAGAAATGAGGAAGAGGAAGACAGAGAGCTCACCGACCTGATGGCGATGGCAAAGTGATAGGCCCAAAGACTCAGCTTCATCGCGAGAGATTCCAATGATTTTGAAAGCCTTGGTTTCCACAACGTCAAGCTGAGCAAGATGTTAGGCAGGGGAGCCAGTTCAGAAGGGAGGGCATTATTCAAGCTGTAGATGAAAGCCTTGTTGGTGGATATGAGCTCAGGTGTGCCAAGAAAGGACTTTGAATGACGGAGGATTCCCAGTCAGTGTCTGGCAATTGAGATCAACTTTGAAATGTGGCTTGCCCCAGAGAGATCATGGCTGAGAGTGAGACCCAGGAGTTTGAGTCACTGAACCTCTTTGAGAGGGTTGTTGAGAAAGTATATGGGAGGGTTTGCAGTGCGGCCCTTTAGGAGAGAGAGAGAGATAGAGATAGATTTCTCAGGATTTAAAGACATACAGCGGCCTGCAAAAGTATTCACCCTGCTCCAGAGTTTTCACATTTCGATGCCATCTGAGCTTGTTTCATGATGTTTTCAAATCAAACTTAATATATGGAGTCTTTACAAACGACTCAGAAGTGATAAAGCTTAAAAAATGCAGATAAAAGGTGAATGAGTTAAATTAACAGAGAAAATCAGATGATTCCCAATTGCATAAGTATTCAAACCCTTTCCCAAATTAACTCTAAATCACTTCAGGAGCATTTTTTTTTCTTTTAAAGGTGACAAAGGAAGTGCAATAGGTTGAATGGTGGTTGTTATCAAGATTTGTGGGTTTCAGGAGGTGGAAGGAAGTTCTCCTAGAACTCAAAATCTGATTTCTAAAATCCTCAGTTTTCATCCGACTGACTTTACTTAAAATTTGAAGAGGATTAGCATATCAGGTCACTGAATTCAACTACCAACTATTTTTGAGGTCAACAAAGGTCAACATAGGCCGGAATATCTAAAATTGGCAATTTTCATCTGATTGACTTGAAATTTGAACAGGATTTGCAAATTAGGTCAATGAATTCAACCACCAATTATTTTTAAGGTCAAAAATTCAACACAGGCCGAATTTCAAAAATTGAGAGATAGGGCCAAAAACTTTTTCTGTATCATGATATCTCAAAAAGTTGTGGGTTAGTTATGACAAAACGAGGTGGATGAGTTGGTTAGGTGACAAGAACAAGTGTATTAGATTTGGTTCAGATCCAGCCCATCAGTGGGTTACAAAAGGTAAACTGTTCGGCCTGAAAGAGGTATGCGCTCCATCTAGTGCAGTTCTACTTCGTTGTCACTCTTCGAGTAATTTTTCATTTGTTTGTCTGTTTTTTTGTCTGCAGAGAACGTGAGTGCCTTCGTTATGACATCATAATTGCATATGTAGAACGCTACATCTGATCAGTATGAAAATTTTTGAGGGTCATCTTGGGATAAAGTGGTCCACATAAGAAAAAAAAAATTCATGACATCATCGGTCACGTGATTTGGCAGGCATGTTTTTTTTTTTTAACCTTCAAAAATCTTCTCTGAAACGGCTGAACAGATTAAGGCAAAACTTCAAAGGTACAACCACCAATCCACGAGGAACAAAACATTCACACCTCTGATGTCATAGGTCACATGATCTGGCAGCCATATTGAATTGAATGAAAATCTTTTTCAAGTTCTTTTTCTTGAACTGTTTCATCGATCGATGTGAAACTTCACAGCTATGATCTTGTAGTGATGGGGAATATAGGTTTTAAATTTCAACCTGATCAGATGCATGGTCATGGCAGCCAGAATAATTTAATTTTTTTTTAATATGGGTTCCTTTTGATTTTTTTTTTTTTGTTTAGTTGTTTGCTTGTTTTTTTGAATGAGGCTCACTTGGCTGTGCATGGATGGGTTTGAGGGTAGAGGTAAAGCAGCTGAAATGCGAATCCTATCCTGGTTCCTCCGGATGACTTCATCTTTGCTTTTTACTTGTTTGGGTTCCTTCTGATTACTCCAATGTAGGGACTGCACCTATTTGTTCTTCCAATTGATTTGAATTAAATTTATTTTATTCCCATTCTGAATTCAATTGAATAATAATTAACATCATAGGTCAGGGTCAGGTGACCGATCAAAGCGGGGCGTCTTGGTACCCGGTTATCACTGCCAGCAGTCATAAAGTGGCAGTCCTAATTATGTCTATTATTAATTACATAACACACCGGTACACAAAACTACACAAACACCACAAAAAATCAAGTCCTGACGAGGGTCTGCAATCTGTGATTGCTCTTTTTCTTGTTCCTGTTTTGTACTTTAATCGATTGAGATGTTTGCTCTTCTTTTTCTTTTTCCTTGTACAAATGTGCATTTGGCACATTTGTTTCACTTGCATGTAATCAGTGGTTTAACTTAAAAATTAATCTCCCCCCCACTTATCTCAGGAGTTTTAAGGTGCAACTCATTTGGTCAACTATTAAGGCAAATATGAAGATCAAGGAGCTTTCCAAAGAAGTCAGACATAAAGTGGTGGAGAAACACCGTTCAGGAGAGGGTTATAAGACAATTTCAGTCACTCATTATCCCTCTGACTATGGTGAAATCCATCATTAATAAGTGGAAGGCATATCATACCACCCAGACTTTACCCAGATTAGGTCACCCATCAAAACTCTGCATCCAGGCAAGCAGGAAACTGATTCAGGATGTCACTGTCAATCCAACACTGACTTTGAAAGATCTGCAAGAAGGGACAACAGGCGGTGCAAAGTAGAGTAGAATCCTTGATGAAAACCTGTTTGAATCAGCAATGAATCTGAAATGAGGTAGGAGATTCACATTTCAGCAGGACAATGGTCTGAAGCACACTGAAGTGGCTCAATAAGAATAAAACAAATGTTCTTGAGTGGCCGAGTCAAAGTCCTCAGTTGAACCCAATTCAACATTTATGGCGAGACTTGAAGATGGCACTCCATCGACGATCCCCATCAAACTTGTCAGAACGAGAGAAATTTTCACTTGAATAATGGGAAATGATTTCTCCATCTCACTGTACAAAGCTGGTACAGAACGACCCAAAAATACCCATAGCAGTCATTGCTGTGAAAGGTGCTTCCACCAAGTACTGACCCCTCAGGGGCTAAATACCTTTACAACCAGTGAAGTTTGATTTGTTCATGTTTTTGTTTACAGGTATTCTTGACATGTAACCTCCTTCAACTCTCACAGCGTTTAGTTTGAACTCTTCAGTTATTAATAAAAAAGTTCATTTGGAAAAGTCGTTTACACATAATTCGTAATTCATCTAAATGTGGCATAATTGGTCGGGGTGAATACTTTTGCAGGCCACTGTATTCCAAGTGTTTGACCAGTTTGTGATTTTTGTCAAGGACTGAAGAGAGCGGGAAGAGGCTGCTGCCTGTCTGTCAAAAGGATGAGATTTCACGGCAGAGGGTGCAGTCATCAGTATAGAGTTAAAGAGGATTTTCCAGAGAGTCAGTGAGATCGTTGATGAAGATTAGGAATAAGATGGGGCCTAGAACACTGCCTTGGGGTACTCCAGCCTTGACAGGGAGAGGAGATGAAAGGTTTCCATCGAGAGCCACATGTTGTCTCCGAGAGGAGAGGAAGTCACCAATCCAAAAGTGGAGATGGCCATTAGAACCTCTCCTGGATGTTCCCACCATGATGGCCATTGGTCCATCATTGGTGTGAATTCCCAAGAGAAAAACCAACCAGATTGTTATTGTCATTAATATTATTCAAGAAGGCAGAACAACTTGATCATCAAACTTGCACTCGGTTCTGGGATTTAATCCAACTGGGATTGCAATCTGACAGCCTGCTGTCCTGGCAATGAACCCAAAGATAAATATTTATTTTGTGACTTTGTATTCGCCCAATGTGTTTCCATTGGCCAGGTTAATTTGGTTATCTGTTTTTTTTTTCTTTGCATTGTGCTTGTTCCACTCGCATCATCATGTCTGGTTCGGTATTTACAGATGGGTGTTCATCTGGCATGGCATGCGCTTTGGGATAAGAACGTGTACAAGGCAGTTGGTACCGGATGGTGAAATCCCTGCAGGAAGAATACAACCGATTCTCAACGCAGCCATAAATTATCATCCTTGTGTCACAGACAGGGCAAGGCATCAATGTGTGTGCCGCCCCTCGGATGGTCGTTAAACTGGGTCTCCTGTTTGCTGGCATTAGTTGGTGGACGTTAAAAATCTCATGGTGTCCTTCGTGAAGAGTAGACGAGCTATCACCGGCACCATGAACAAATGACAAATTCCTGCCTGAACCTGCAGGAGGCACTGCATCAGCGGCACATTTGCACGCTCATAAATGATGCTCCTCGCAGCCTTGTGCTGCATGTGAAAGAAGAAGGTTATTTCACAGGTATTGTAATTGCCTAATTCAAAATGTCACAAAATTCCACAAATTGTTACACATGTCCAAACGACAAAGCAAACAGGACCGGTTCCACTCTCCAATGCACGAAGTGGGACCATTTCCCCTCCCCCCTCCCCCAAAGTGGGACCATTTCCCCTCTTCCCAAAGAAAGTGGGACCATTTCCCCTCTTCCCAAAGAAAGTGGGACCATTTCCACGCTATCATGCAATTTTATCGTGTCTTTTGCAAAGACTGGGTGAGTTGTCACCGTCACCTTGAACAAATCGCAGACTCCTGCCCAAATCGCCTTCAGTCGGATGCCTGGCGTGGCCAGTTGGTTCATGAAAGACCTTGGGCCAAACTCCCTCCAGGGCCGACCCCACAAGAAAGGTGGGGTTGAATCGAACCATTAAAGTCGTAATCCAAGTCGTCGTCGCATGGTGAATATTCATGGCTATTTCTATTTCACACTTAATCTTGGCCGAAATAATACTGATGGTAGTGTTTGTAAACTTTCTTCATCACGACATGGTGGTTTTGATGTGTGATGGAATATTGATCTTCAAGTTGTGCAGGCATTACTCATTATGCATGGCATAAGTCGATCACAGTGATGTTTGTCTCCTCGTGTCAGGTTGTCAAGAATGATCGTGATACAAACAAGTATGATGGCTGGCCCGAGATGGCGAAACTTGAGGGCTGCGTTCCTCTGAAACAAGGCTAATTAAAAAGAAAATTTTGAGAGGTGGTGGTTGTTCTTGCAACAGTTTTTTTGTTTGTTTGTTTGTTGTTTGTCAGCAAGGTGATGGATGGATGGAGCATTTCCCCTCCCATGGATAGCAGTGTGTGCTGCGAGAAAAAAAAAAAGTTCCTGCTAAAGTTTATAGGGAAAAGCAGAGTCACCCCACGATGCCAAGAAAGTCCCCACCATGACTTCCACAGGATTAACCACATCAGTGAACTCTGAGCAGACATTTTGGACACAGATTGCTCAAATGTGCTTCGACCATGTGCTGTGTCTGCAGTTTTGGACAAGTGAATGGTGATGACAATGTAAATAATAAGACAGACGTTATGGTCGGCAAAGAAAGCGTGTCGATACGTGCTTTTATTCCTCAGTGTCACTGACAATTGTTTGCCTTCTCCAACACAAACATTATAGAAGTATTGCTTCCAGCATTACAGGTGAAAAACTTTTGCATATGATCAATCCCAAGTTAAAGTTTGGTGGGGGAAAAGTTAATTAAAAGTACTCCTTTTTTGTTGTTCACTGTAGTAGACATTTTGTTTTTGTTTAATTTTTCTTGCGGTGAACGGGGAGCGCGCACTGTGGCCATTTTGTGGAAGCTGCGACAGCAAGGCCCCACGGTGACTCCGGTGGAGGCACCATCGGCGAGACTGTTGTGGGATTCGATCGAGGATCTTCATGAAGTGACCGAGTCTTGCGGGTCCTGGAAAGCTGTTTCTTTTCCTGTTCGCAAGCTGCTGAACACCGAGGGAGCTGCCACTCCAATTTTCTCTGTGGGTGTTTTTGGAGTGAGCAGACGTGACAACAACAATTGAGAAGCATTTTGTTCTACATCACCGCCATTGTTACAATGGATATGTGGAGGGAACGACTCGTATCGAAAGAGTTCATGGTACTTTTGGCACAACTTACCGCACTCTTCCATGGCACGTGCCGTAGCTGTACGCGGTTCGGTTCTGGAACCCAGACGACTCCGAGCAGACTTCAGCTCATCCGCATTTACTGGGGGGCGCTTCTTCTTTACTACCTGCACCTTCGTCACGATAATAACACAATTCATTCCGAATTATTTGCATCTCAGTCATAACTGGAAGGGCACTCGGTGGAGCGCAAACCTCCGCTACAGAATGCCTGATCCGCGACAACATATCGGGTCCAATACATTTTTGAAAATGATATCATTTTTGACCCTATCTCTCAATGGTGAAGAATAATTTTAAAAATTAAATAATTCCCGTATCCAGATCTTCACCAAAATCGGATCAGTTCGTCCTTGTCACGCACCCAACCTGTCCACCAAATTTCATCCGGATCCGTCTACAACTTTTTGACATATCCTGTACACAAACTAACAGACAGAAAGGGGGTGAAAACATGACCTCCTTCACCTTCGGTGGTGGAGGTAATAATAGACCTGTTTGTCTCTTCTACGCTTGTAGGTGTTAAATGTCCCACGGTACCCTTTGAAAAGCGTCGGCTATTGCGGGGTGGTGCCCTGGCCAAATTCTATATCCCTACCGTGGTTGAGGATGATGCTTCAGCAGCACTCTGTGGTGGAGGAATGACCTTTCTGGGGGAGACTCTAAACTGTGGGAACATTGAGGGCCTGGTTCTGGGTCCCCTGCTGCCCCTCCACCCACCATTCCCCCCTTTCCTCACAAGAGGGGGTGTGGGAACAACAGTTAGTGACTATACAATTAACTTCCCTGCTCACGAAGTCATTCAACGACATCACTTGGTGCTAAATTTGGAACCCGAGGAGTGACGTCATACTGATGGGATCAAACATCCCATCACCTGTGAACGACATCATGTCACTTCCGATGTAATGCTTTGTTTTCTGAACCTTAAAATGATTAACCGAAGTTGAAATCGTGAAACGTCACACACACTGATCACCAGGCAACAGCTTCACGTGTGATCCGTCCACCTGGGCAGTGAACACCAACACAATGAGCTCCAGATTGAACACTGTTGGATCAAACTGAACAATATAAAACATTTGTTCCTTAACGACAAAGTGGTTGAAATCTTCAATATGTTTTACACTTTAAGGGAAACAAACAGTTAATGTGACTATTCTGTAAGGCTTCTAGTGGCGTTGTTACTACAACAACAAACGAGCTTGTACTCTTACCTGCGACATGTTGACCGCTGTTGAAATGTGGACCCACAAAGACTTTCTGCTGCTGTGGCGTACAGTATTTATGAGCACACAATCTCACAAGCTGTACAATCACATCGCTCCGTGCAGGTACCATATAAGGACACCGCGTACTCCCCCCCATTGTGACGTCATCCCTCGGCCTCCAAATTAAACACCAAGTGACATCGTTGCGTGACTTGGCGCACAGGGAAGGAGGGTGACGGTCTTTGGGTCCAGTTCAGCACAGCAGGCCTCTTGTGCTGCCAAAAACAGCTGTGGCTATTTCTGATACACGACATCATCGCTTCCAACACCCATCCATCCGTTCATGCTCGGGAAACCTCTTGTTGAGAACTTTGGGTTCATCCTGACTCCAAGATTCACAGCAGGAACTCCAGTCCAAAGCAGAGGACCATTTCCAGTTGATGATGTAGTTTCAAAGTTCCAGGGCCACCATCTGATGTCGCAGGATCATAAGAGTCAAAAAGATAAATTTTTTTGAAGATTTCATTTCCATTTGAACGATTATTATTGTAATCATTGCTGGAACCGGTGAATCCATGAAAGGGCAACTCGTACTGAACGAACCGAACTGTACAAGTACAGATCGTCGGGTTCAGCTGAGCACGAGTTTGCCTCGGACACGTGCTCGTCCCCAAATAAGTTCTTGGGATTCATGTGGAACATCACCCCGTGATGCCATTCCACTGGATCTAAGGACCAATCTGATTGGTTGCTTGCTCCGTTTTCATGTTTGTCCGAACACAAATTCCATGCAAATGACAGAATCACACTTTTGGTGATCATCTCACATCTTGATCAGCTTGACGTGGTGGAAACAATGAAGGCCTCAAATGAGGCCGAGTCTATCTTTAGGTCTATCACTTCACCATCGCAGGCAGGTCGGTGGTCTCTCGGTTTTCTGCCGCCTCTCTATTGGTCTTGCACCCTCTGTGTTCTTTCAGTGATTTGACACCGTGCCCCCCCCACCACCCCCAGGTTTCTGCAGGGCACACATGGTCCATCATTTTAAAAAGCAAAATTATATATATATATATATATATATATATATATATATATATATATATATATATATATATATATATATATATATATATATATATATATATACACAGAACGGATAACAAGGGGAGCAGGAGACAAGAGGAAGCAGAAAACAGTGGGAAACAGACACATGAGGAGATCTGTGGAAGGGAGAGGGATGGGGCGGAGTACACGGGGTAAACAAGATGGACACAACAGGAACCTTGAGGAAGGAAAGCAGGGAATTTGAAGGGGGTGGGTCTGGTGTGGATTAACGGGAGTAGAAAACATCGAGGATTTGGATGGGGGATGATAAGAGGTGGTGGTGAACAACTGTTTTGAAGACCTGGAAGGAAGAAGAATGGGATTGAACACAGTGAGGGAGTTTGTTCCAAAGACAGGAAAAAAGAGGAATGAAGGAGTTAAGGTGAGCAGTGATTTGTGATTTTGGTAGTTTAACCAGAAGGGGGTTTCTGGCGGACCTTGAGCGCCCTGCGGATATATCGTAGACAAAGCGGGGGGGGGAGGGGGGCGAGACCGGAGAGGAGACGGAAGAAGACAGAAAGACCACCGACCTGCCTGCGATGAGAGAGTGAGAGGCCCAAAGACTCAACCTCATCACGGGTACCCATACCCATAGTGAGGTACCCATGCGATGCACAGGAGAGAGCCCAAATGCAAACAGATAATCTGGAAACGGAATGCCAAACCATGAACCAATAAATTCCACATTCCTGTTTTACCTTCAGTCGAACGTCAGGCTTGGATTGCAGGTTCGTGAAGGATTTGGGCAAAAAAACTTACTGCATCTGACCCCAGCAGAAGTAAGGTGGGTAATATTTCAATGATGAATGGCAAAACTGCAAACAGTGAATCCGCGAATGTCACGGGTGGAAACCCTCACGTCAATTCCTGACTCTCCTTTAAACTCAATCTCTCTATTTTCATACCAAACAGCATCATTCCAATGAAAAATTAATTCTGAACCATAGGGTGAGGAGCAGCTTTGTACGGATCAAAACTCAAAATCATTATTGTATTGAGTTATTTGTGAAACCTCCCACCCACCTTAGGCCACCGGCTGTGACCCCAAGAGGTTCCACAGAAGGTTTTGTGGGGCTAGTCCCTAAACTGATGGAGTAGTTTGGGGATAGACAGACAGACAGTTCTGCTTTATAATATAGATACAGGGGGTATGAGGTTAGTTTATGGGGGTGGTTGGGATGAGTTTCTCCACAATAGTAGAGAGTGAGTGGGAGATGGTGGCAGAAGTAATGGCATAGGCATCTGCCTTGGATTTTGAGTCACGACAAGTGGGACTATAAGTAGTGATGATAAAGTGAAAAGAAGATTCATGGATGTTGAGAGGGACTTGCCCAGCTTCCGAAGTGGCAGGAGATGACTCTAACAGACAAACTGCCAATGGAAGAGTTCTTCAATCCACTTAATTGCTGTACGAGAGCTGCACACTTTTATGTAGGACACACATCAATGTATGTATGTATGTATAATATATATATATATATATATATATATATATATATATATATATATATATATATATATATATATATATATATACTGTTATGGAAATGGCCCTTTTTGGACTACTAAATATAGGATTAGCTCAGATCCCCCATTAAATGCATGTATAGTTAGGCTGTTTGGTAAAATGGACGTTATATGTGTGTCGGGAGGTGTAAGAGGCTGTATTATTGTTGTGCAGTGGTGGTGGAATGAGAGCTCCCTCTTCTTCTTCCCCATCCCGGACGAGGCTCCGCCCAGTCAGCTGAGAGGGTGTGGCCAAAAAGAGGAAGTGACGCGGAAGGGGAGGAGTTTTTTCGGCTTCGGGGAGAGAGGCGTGCTCGTGTTTCGAAGCGAGCAGAAAAAGGAAAAACTAAGGAGAGAAAAGAGTATAGTGTTTGGAGAAGTCGCTCTCGAGGCGTGCTGGTGTTTTCTGAAGCGAGCGAGCGAACGTAAGAGAAGCTGCCTGCACATCGAGTCTGCCTTTTTGGGGCAGTGGGAGAGGTGGCCTGCACGTCAAGTTGGTGATCGACTCTTATGGGGAGGTGATCGACAGGGTCGGCCTGCGTCTGGCCGTGGAGCGTCCGTCCTTACTCACCTCATGGCTCGACACATTGTCGATCCGCCTGCGGAGCATGGCACCTCGACTTGGGCCTTGTCTGGAGAACACGGCAGGCCTGGATTTGTGTATGCTGGACCGTGAGAGAAATCAGCTGAGGCCCATCGTCGACCTTACGCGGGGTCAGAGCTTGCCAAGACCGCGTGCGGTGCGAAGGGGGCAAGAGTACGACGACGCCATCTTGCCACGCGGCGCGTTCGAGCTGGAGTTCGAATCCGTGGACATCCGCTTGTTACGAGCGACATTCGTGCTTTTTGACACTGTCATCTCGTCCATGAGACATCACCAAGTACTCTGTCTTGCATGCATGCTGTCTGTCCTTGTCTGCACGTTATTTAAGGCGTATCTCGGTAGCGACCCCCTCGAAACCTGTCATCCGTGGTTCCCGAGTTAAGAACGGGTTGAGGATTGTTAATGAAAACATTGTCGTGAATTTTGCTTGTGTTGTGATCCCCGATGTTCCCCAATAAATCTGGTTAATTCGTATGAAGTTGCCGCTATGGATTAATTCGTGTCGCGTCGAGGAACGATCCATTCGATTGGCATATAAAACCAAAATGGTTACAGACTGGCGGAAAACGCTCGGCATGTGACAAAACCAGTCTGTAACCGGGGTTCTATTTCCCTAACTGGTAAGGTGCAAGGATTACGTTGGTATCGCGATTGAAGACAAGTGACCCGAGGCTTGTGCCGAGCCAGCCAGCGTTATAAGCCCCGGAGACGGCGGCGCCTAGGACCGGGTGAGAATCCCACCACCCCGGATCCACAACAATATATATATATATATATATATATATATATATATATATATATATATATATATATATATATATATATATATATATATATATATATATAGTGGCAGATATCATTCTTCGGAAGTCAAGGTTTTGATGGTGAACTGCGTCAGAACATTGATCATGAAACCAGTTGCGGAATAACGTTTTACCGGGTTTGGAAGAGAGTAATAAACCAACATGCCAAGAAGAATGGTACGAGTAATATTGTGTTGTGGCAGTTAAGGAAGGGTTTGAAGAGAGTAAGATTTCCTTTCCACCATAATCTTGGACAGACCTTCCCAGCCAGCGCTGGAAAATTGCAAAGCGCTGAGCAGAGGCATGTGGTTGGTCGGGTTAAAGAGATGGTTAGCAGACAGAAAGCAATAGTCAGAAGATCTTAGGTCTGCTAATCCTGAAATATAAGCCTGGTGTTGGCTTTATGGTTAGGGTGGTGGACTTGGGATCCAAGGATCCTGAGTTAAAATCGTAAGTTCAAATCCCACTTGGCTGTTGAATTAATACCAGGTGGGGCTGACTCTGCCTGTCATCCTTGCAAGATCGGTAAAATGAGTGCCAGCTTGCTGGTATCCTCTGTCGGAGTGGTGACCCGTCCAGGATTGTGCCCAATCGCCACGAAGACTGCTTCTGCAGCACCAATGCTCTGCACAGAGTATGGTCCCAATGGATGGATGGATGGATGTTGGCTTAACGATTAAGGTGGCTGGCTTAAGATATTAGGGACTTGAGTTTGAATCCCTGTCATGTTGTTAATTAACAGCTGCTTGGTTGAATCAGCCTGTCGTCCTTCTGAAGTCACCAAAATGAGTACCTCCTTACTGGTAACAGGGGCACTGCATCATCGGCACAGCCACGCTCCCAGCAATGATACAATCAGCATTCACAGGCTGTATACGAAATGATCCTGAAATATGAGAATGTGTAGATTTGGCGATAACAAATAAGTCGAGAATGTTTAAGTGATCATTCGGATGATCAGAATTATGAGTGGGGTCTGTGAGAAGCTGAGAAAGATCATTAAGAGTTATTATTATATTGGGATTGTAGATTGTTCTGTGCTCTGCCAAATACAATGAACAATACTAATTCATAAAACAAATAGGGGCAATACCCCAGTGCTCTCACCTGGTAGCGGCTGGATAAGATAACCAGGCAACCACTGGTCGGCATGGATGACCCACAAAACATGGAATGGAGAATAAAGTAAATATCTGGATTTTTTTTTTAATGCCATGAACAAACTTTGGTACATCACGGGTGATGAAGGTTGTGGTCAAGTTTCACCAAAATTGTGTGTGTGGTTTCAGAGAAGTTACAAATGTTTGTGGACGGACGGACAACGCGCCATCCCATCAGCTCCCAGGAAGTACGTTCAGGGTGAGCTAAAAAAATACATATACACATATATTAAAATAAATAAATATATATTGTTACATAGAAGAGAAAAAAGGGGGGGATACGTAGCTAGATTGTAAACATAGTATGGTCTGTGTGTTTCACGTTGGTTAGATTGGCATGTCACAGGGATCTGTTGGAGTAAGTTATCTGTTACATGTGACATTGAGGAGGCAACGTATGTAATTTATAGAAAGGGTAGACGTTAATTATGTATGCATATAAAACCTCTTGTTGTAGGCGGGGCAAGGTGAGGACTTCTCATCTTTGAGGTACACTTGTCACGTTTTAGAAAGGCCAATTACAATCTCTCTGGCCAGTGTGTGCCAGGCATGGTGGCTCAGTGGGCTGTAGAGCCCAGAAAATATGGTGTCCCTTG
>NC_140978.1:37723500-37738500 GCF_056783735.1 Eptatretus burgeri | reverse complement strand
TTATGTTATGTATGTAATGTATGGAATGAATGTAATGTTTGTAATGTAATGTATCTATGTTATGTAATGTATATAATGAATGTATTGTATGTAATGTAATGTATTGTATCTTATGTATGTATGTAATGTAATGTAATGTATCTTATGTATGTATGTAATGTAGTCTATGTATGTAATGTATGTATGTATGTGTAATGTATGTAATGTATGTAATATATGCATGTAATGTAATGTATGTATGTAGGCAATGTTATGTAATGTATGTATGTAATGTATGTATGTTATCTATGTATGTAACGTAATGTATGTATGTAACGTATAATGTATCTAATTATGTAATATATGTTATGTAATGTTACGTATGTAATGTAATGTATGCATATAAAATATGTAATGTAATGTAGCCAAGGAATGTAAGGTATGTAATGTAGTCTTTGTAATGTATGTAATGTATTTATGTAATTTATGTATGTAATGTATTTTATGTATGTATGTAACGTATGTAATGTAATGTCAGGTATGTCATGAAATTAATCTATGTAATGTATGTAATTAATGTATGCATGTTATGTAATGTATGTAATGTAATGTAATGTATGTCTGTAATGTAATGTTTGTATGTAATGTAATGTAATTTATGTAATGTATGTTATGTATGTAATGTATGTTATGTATGTAATGTATGTAATATATGTATGTTATGTATGTATTATGTAATGTATTGTAATGTATGTATGTATGTTATGTAATGTATCTTATGTATGGTATGTATGTAATGTATGAATGTAATGTATGTAATGTTATGTAATGCAATGTATGTAATGTATGTATTGTATCTTATGTAATGTAATGTATATGTCATGTAATGTAATGTATGTATGTTATGTAATGTAATGTTTGTATGTTATGTAATGTAATGTTTGTATGTAATGTTATGTAATGTTTGTATGTAATGTATGTATGTCTAACGTATGTTATGTATGTATGTTATGTATGTAATGTTTGTATGTTATGTAATCTTTGTATGTAATGTAATATAATGTAATGTATATGTTATGTAATGTATGGTATGTAATGTATGTCTGTAACGTATGTATGACACGTAAGTATGTTATGTATGTATATTATATAATCTATGTCTAACGTATGTATGTAATTTAACGTATGTATGTTATGTAATGTATGTTATGTTTTGTATGTTATGTAATGTATGTCAGTAATGTATGTATGACACATAAGTATGTTATGTAATGTATGTAATGTGTGTTATATAATGTATGTATGTAACGTATGCAATGTAAATAATGTATATTTGTAATGTATGTATGTTATATATATATATATATATATATATATGTCTGTAACGTATGTAATATAATGTATGTATGTTATGTAATGTATGTTATGTATGTAATGTATTGATGTTATGTAATGTTATATGATGTAATGTATGTATGTAATGTTGTGCATGTAATGTAATATAATGTAATGTATTGTGATGTATGTAATGTATCTTATGTATGGTATGTATGCAATGTAATGTATGTAATGTATGTATGTCATATAATGTTATGTATGTTATGTTATGTTATGTATGTAATGTTATGTATGTAATGTAATATAATGTATGTAATGTGTATGTAATGTAATGTGTATGTAATGTAATGTATTGTGATGTATGTATGTTATGTAATGTATGTAATGTATATAATGTATCTTATGTCTGGTATGTATGCAATGTAATGTATGTAATGTAATGTATGTATGTCATGTAATGTTATGTATGTAATATAATGTATGTTATGGATGTATGTAATGTAGGGAATGTAATGTAATGTATATAATGTATGTAATGTATGTATGTTATGTAATGTATGTAATGTGTGTCATGCATAAAATGCATTTAATGTATTGTGTAATGTAATGTATGTATGTAATGTAATGCATGTAATGTATTGTATGTATGTATGTAATGTAATCTATGTATGTATTGTTCTGTAATGTATGTTATGTAATGTATGTATCCCTAAATATTGAAGTTCCAAGGTCAAATGATGGTCTGATATGCCCTCATTGGATTGTGGGCCAAATGCACTTCGTTTATTGAAGTAGTTTTGTCATCATCATCCAGCACCTTTCTCATGGTTACCAGATTGACTGACCAATGTGCATGGTCGACTAGCGATCACGCCTGTGAGGATTAAACCTGCTTGGTCGTTCTTCCGATAAATGGGGTCGACTCCTGAGAGATTAGTTGTTCATGATTTTCCACGAAACCTCTCTTGTGATAACTTTGCAAGTCTAGGCGAGCTATCTCCGGCACCCTGGCCAAATTCCAAATTGCTGCCCAAACCTACAGGGAGCGTTGCATCAGTGGCCAAGGCCACAACTCCCTCAACCAATGATGCGACTCGCAGCCATGTGCTACATATGAAAGAGTAAGGAGAAGAAGAAGAAGAAGCAGAAGAAGAAGAAGAAGAACTCTGCGAAAAGTATGATGGCCTCCTTTCCCCAGTGTGTGTGTGTGTGTGTGTGTGTGTGTGTGTGTGTGTGTGTGTGTGTGTGTGTGTGTGTGTGTGTGTGTGTGTGTGTGTGTGTGTGTGTGTGTGTGTGTGTGTGTGTGTGTGTGTGTGTGTGTGTGTGTGTGTGTGTGTGTGTGTGTGTGTGTGTGTGTGTGTGTGTGTGTGTGTGTGTGTATATATATATACACACACACACACAGTAGACATTTTTTGTAAAGTTCCATCTTTTGACTGCAGGTAATTAATTGCACAGTCAGGATTTTAACAACCAATCATCATTCTCAAACGTGCAATTGTTAAAATGTCTCCATTGCAAGCAAACAGTTAGTTGCACAATTGCTTGCAACTGGTTGCACAAGTATCCATATTTTGGCAATTCAGTTGCAAGCAGCCAAGTGAGACAATTGATCGCTCAGGTATGGACCGGGCTCGTACAGGATCGCGGCGAGTTGGTTTTGAAGACCCATGGCGCTGTGGGGCTTCCCCTGAGACGGTCATTTGGACCATCAGAGCAGTGCTGCACTCTGATTTGCGACAGATTTTCACGATACTGTGTTTATCTGAAATATCCATGTGATGTGACAATGTTCCATGCAGGATGTTGACTATCCACTATACGTCATGAAATAATGTCACAATGGAGGGCAAACCGGCCAGTATTGGGTGGGGTCCTCCAGTGACATTGTTTTACAATCACAGGGACCCCCCTAGATGTGCCATTTCACTTGAAATACCTTTTCCCATTTTTACCCACGACAAAGTCCACAATATTCCAAGCCAAACCATAAAATTCAGGTTGCATCCCTCAAACCAGCATGACTCTATGAAACCCTATGATGAGAATCCCTACCTGCAGAATGCCTCTTTATCTTGCCCCGGCAGGTGTCGTGTCTGGGGTTGGTTTTTCCCTGCTGGGATTTGCTTTTCTCAAATCGTTTCACGAGTGTTTCGAACAGCAAAACAGCTCCAAATTATGTATTTTTTAATTACGGAGATTAATTTGTGGTTTGATCCAAGATTATAATTTGAGGATGGAAGTAGCAGCAAGGGTTGGCAAAGCTTAACATGAGAGGGGAAAACTGTGACAAGGAGGAGTTATGCAGAATGGGGCGGGGCGAAAAGTAGAATTGGGCGGAGACAATGCCAAGTGGGCGGGGTCAGGGGTGCGTGGGAATCATGCCTGCATCACTCTCTCTCTCTTACTTTAAACGCATTCACGTACAGATGGTTTTGTGTCTGGTTCAGCTGAACCTCCTGAACAAAGCAGATGTGTCACTCCAGAGGAACCGCACGAGTGTGTGTTAAATAGTAAATCCTCAATGTACATTCAGTTAACTCTTGTAAAATAATAACAAAACTATACTGATCAATTCAAAGAAGATTGAGCATCTCTTCCAGATTTTACAAAGCTCGTCCTTGCTGTGAGTACGATACGTTAATGTTTTTACCTTTTCATGAATTGAATGAAGCCGCCATCGAATTGACCGTGTTTTGTGAATATCAAGTTTGAATCTTCTTTTTGAAATTAACTTCAAATTCATTTTCCTTCTTTCAGATATAAAGCACTGGGTATGAATCCGCTCCGTGTGCTTATCTGAAATCAAACCATGAAGCTGTAGCCTGTGTAAAACGATGACACAGCTCAGCAAGTTCAAACTCTACATTAAATGATAAACCTTGTAAATATATATTTATTTATTTCTATGTATATATTGTTATTTATTCATTTATTTACATGCATATATTTTTTATTTATTTATATGTATATATTTTTATTTATTTGTTTTTATGCATATATTTACATCACAAAACGTAGAGTGTGATGAGCACTCCCCTGATCTCCATTGAATATAATGTAGGACTACGTCCAATGGAGATTAAGGGAGTGCTGGTCACACTCCACATGTTTCGATTTATCCGCCGATCGCATCACGTGCCTTCTGGTTGAATGGTTTGCATTAGCAGGAACAATCGTGTGGGTGGCAGATGGACAGTTGTTCTTTAGAGATTATGTAGTTTTACCATGTAAGACATAATCCACGGCAATGCTCACAAAAACTGTGAGGAGCAAGGAGGGGACATATTCATGCATATTTTGCGAGAAGACAGAAACGTACATATTTGTGCATATGATATTTATATATTTATTTGTATGTATATGTTTATATATTAATTTACTAGCAAATACAACCTGTTGCTTTGTTGATGGGGAGGGGGGTATTAAGGGGGAGGTGGGGGGAGAGGAAGAGGGAGGGGAGGGGAGAGGTGGGAGGGGAAGTGAGGATTGGGTGAATAATGGGTTGCTCGGAAGGGGAGAAGAGGTGGGGAGAGCGATGCCTCATCAAACATTGCTTATACACTGCTGCAGGGAGGGGTGAGAGAGAGAGAGAGAGAGAGGTGGGAGGAGAGTTGCATTTCATTCGGAGGGGGAAGCGAGGAGGGGACAGAGAGAGAGAGAGAGAGAGAGAGAGAGAGAGAGAGAGAGAGAGAGAGAGAGAGAGAGAGAGAGAGATATATATATATATATATATATATATATATATATATATATATATATATATATATATATATATATATAGATAGATAGATAGATGAGGGGTGGAGGTCACGTTAGCAAAGAGAGTGATATGTTATGCTTAATGACCGAAGACAACAAAAAGAAAACTCGTGTCAGAACACCTGTACACACAACAATACAACAGAGTTTGTAATGTTAACTACTGGCACATCTGCAAAACTTTGATATCTCAGTTCCAGAAAAATCTTTGGAACATGAACCAAAAACAGTCACTGAAAACATGGAAGTACCGATCATGTATGACCTAATGATCCCATCGAGTGTGAACATCGAAAACAAAGTATTGTGACCAGATATCATACTTAGATACAAAAGAGAGAAGAAGGCATTGCTGATTGAGGTGTTAATATCAGTGATTTTGGACTAACGATGCAGAAATCAAGAAAATGACCAAATACCAAGACCTCAAGAATGAAGTGAAAAGATACTGGAAGGTGAAGAATGTCAAAGTTGTTCCAGTGATGGTTAGAGCTATGGGAATGATAAGGAAGAACCTCACAGAGATATTAAAAATCATCCCTGGGAATATTTCAACAAACAAACTACAGTTGGAAGCTGTCCTGGGCTGAGCGACGATCCTGAAGAGAACCCTCGGCACAAAACTTTGAGAACAGAAAACTTCACAACTTGGTCCATGAATCGTAACCCCTCACCAAAATAAAGATGGATACTTTGAGCCCACCCTGGAAGGACTCCATTCCACATTCTGAAACCCACATATGTAGATACCAATCAGCGACACACACACACACACACACACACACACACACACACACACACACACACACACACACACACACACACACACACGGATATATTGAAACCTCGTAGATCTATGTTTCACCTCCTGAAACCCACCCACATGTGGAGATAGCAGACAACAGAAACTTGCACATACACACACTCACAAACACACACTCATGCAGAGGTGAATACTTTTAGACCTGGAAGGGCTCCATTCCACTTTCTGAAACCCCTATTTGGAGATAACAACCCGCGACCAGTAACCAATAACACACACACTGGTGCCAAGGGCCATTGTGGTAATACAGTTTACATACATACACACAGGCAAATGTACACACTCATAAAGTAAATCAAAATGACAAACACAAAGATTTACCTTGAAACAGTGTTCTTTGAGAGGCGATTAGATTTAGTGGGTTATTTGCAAAATTCAATTCAAAAATGTATAAAGCCAAAGAACACAAAATGTCAGCCGATACTCTTTGCCTTCAGAGCGAGAACAAACATGGTGAACACCTAGTCGGATGGGACCTTATTGTTTTCTTTTTTTGAAGTATCGATGTCGAAGTGAGAGGGGGACGACAAAAGGAGATTGCACATTAAGGTTAAACAAAGCAACGTCCTGTAAAAAAATAAAATCGCACATTTTAAGTGGATAAGACACCTCCCAGGAACGCACGGAACTGCGGGACCCGACAAAGGCAGAAACGTACGTCTAATCGATGTGAGATTGAAAGCACGTGTACTTTTTCCGAAAAAAAAAAATCAACCAAGCAGCTTTGAGAGCGCTCGCCAAGTGGCCTAAGCATTCATGCAAGCACTCCAACGATACGGTTGATAAGAGGATTCCTTGCCACACAATTGGCAATCACCGAACCGTCATATTCAACAAACACCTCCTGGAGACACCCGGAATGTCAAATATGTCAGAATTGGACAAATGAACACATTTCTAGGAGTCGGAACTGCTTGTAAGTTCGATTCTGGAGCTTAAATTTTGTAATTCTCCTTAGTTTAAGAGATGCCCGTGGCGAACGCACATGCGGAAATGAAATATCGCAACGAACACTGACGTCTCCAGGCGTTTATAAGCATTGCAATGTACCCAGCGATTCGTAGCTTTGATGAACAGGCATTCGATAATATGGGTGAGGAAAGTGAAATTAAAAAAAAAACTTTTTGTGAAGAAATCATGGTGGCCTGTTCCAAGTCAAGGCGTGGTTGAGCAGGCCAAAAAACATGGCGGCGGCTTCTGGCTCCAGTGAGGGAACCCAGGATACGCCAAAGATTCCATCGAGAGCGGTGACCGAGGATGCACCTGATAAAAGATATAATTAAATGAAACCTTTAATTGTCTTCAAAAGGGGTGTTTTAATTAACCCAAACACCCAATTTTCACTCTTGCACTTCCTTAGGTTTATTTTATTTTTATGTACACACTGTCGAGGTTATGTACACATTGCATGAGAGCTAACACACAGAACGTACAACAAGGGGAGCAGGAGACAAGAGGGGCAGGAAAGGGAAGGAAAAAACAGTGGGGAACAGAGACATGAGGAGATCTGTGTAAGGGAGACGGATGGGGCGGGGTACACAGGGTAGACAAGATGGATGCAACAGGGACTTTCAGGAATGAAAGCAGGGGATTTTAAGGTGGTGGGTTGAGGGTAGATTAGCGGGGGTAGAAAAGATCATGGTTTTGGATGAGGGAAGATAAAAGATGGTAGTGAACAGCTGTTTTGAAGACCTGGAGGGAAGAGTGGGATTGAAGAGAGTGTGGGAGTTTGTTCCGAAGGCAGGAAAAAAGAGCAATGAAAGAGTGAAGGTGGACAGTGATTCTTGATTTTGGTAGTTTTACTAGAAGGGGGTTGCTGGTGGACCTTGAGTGCCCTGTGGAAATATTGAGGGTGGGGGGACATATCTCAGAGCAGGGGGGGGGGCGAGGCCGGAGAGGAGATGGTAGAAGACAGAAAGACCACCGACCTGCCTGCGGTGAGAGAGTGAGAGACCCAAAGATTCAGCCTCATTGTGGGAGATTATCAGTGATCCTAAATGCTTTGGTTTCCACAGCGCGTAGCCAAGAAAGGTGGGAGGCAGTCGCACCAGCCCAGAGGGGAGAGCAGTACTCCATCAGGCTGTGGATGAAAGCTTTGTATGTGGTCAGGAGCTAAGTTGTGCCAAGGAAGGACTTTGCACGACGGAGGATTCCCAGTCGGCGACTGGCTTTGGAGGCCAGCTTGGAAATGTGGCTTGAAAGAAAGGACTTCTTCCAGAGGATTGTTGAGAAAGTGGATGGTGGGGGGGGGGGGGTTCCAGTGGTCCTTTCAGAGAGACAGAGTGAGAGTGTGAGATTTGTCAGGATTGAAAGACATTTCCACGTGTCAGACCAGTTTTTTGATTTTATCCAGATCTGCAGAGTGAAAAGGCTGCTGCTTGCCGATCTGAGGGATGACAGATGGTACGGCAGAGGGTGGAGTCATCAGTGAAGAGATAAAGAGGATTTTCCAGAGTCAGAGAGATCATTGATGAAAACCAGAAAAAGCACAAGGCCCAGAACACTGCCTTGAGGAACTCCAGCCTTGACAGGAAGAGGGGATGAGAGAACTCCATTAAGGGCCACACGTTGTCTGCAACAGGAGAGGAAGTCTGTGAGCCATGAGTGGAGATGTCCTTGGATACCATAGGAAGAGAGTTTGGTGAGCATGGCAGAGTGCCAGACTGTATCGAAGGCACGCCATATGTCTAGGGAGAAGCGATGGGTTTGGGACACAAGATTTTGAAGCAAACATGGAGTTTAGGCATTCATCCTTTTCATGTGCGGTGTCAGCATTGCGGCCATTTGATGTGACGAGGGAGGGGGGATGGAGGGGGAATATGCACCACAAACAGACTTAACTGGATGCCACCAGGATTTGGAGGAGGGAAACAGGTTTGAGAGTTCAAACTTGAGCTGAGAAAGATGTTGTTTTCTGGCTTTCCTGAGTGTAGACACACACTTGTTCCAAGCTTTGTGGAAGGAACTGCGGTTGACTTCAGTTTGAATAGCCTTCAATGAGGCCAAGGCAAGTTGATTCAGGACAACTGCCTCACCACAAGCTTCAGTGTGCTTTGGGAAAAAGGAAGGGTAGGACAACTGAAGATGAGATGGGATAAATCTGTGCATGAGGGAGAGCAAGTTTCTGTGAAAGAATTCCCAGGATGAGTTGATGTCGGAGGAAGTAGAGATGGGAGACCAGTCTATAAGTTTGATTGCTGCTGGAAGACCCTGCCAGTCGGTCTGAGTGAAATGTCAGACTCAACGATGCTGAGGTGGTTCTCTAATAATGGCCAGAGAAATGTCGACTTTGACAAGCACGTGGTCAGATGAAGCGATTGGAGGGGAAGAAGAAAAGCAGATATTTTCAGGGAAATTTGTCAAAATCAGATCCAGAAGAGATGGAGAACCATTGGTTGAGATCCGGGTCGGGAAGTTGACCGATTGAATCAGTCCCAATGAGTCACAGAAGTCTTTTGCTGAAGTGCCATGACAGGTGAGAGAGGTACCCACACCGAGCCAACTGGCACAATGACAACTGAAGTCACCACATATGAGGAAGAGAGAGTTGGAATGAGAAGATAGAAGACTGTCCATGTTTTTGGATAGTTTGGTGTAAATGGAGTCATCACTGTTTGGTGGATGTTACAACACACATATAAACATGAGGTGGGAGTGGAGTGGAAGCCGTAGCTTGAGGTATTCCTGGGGGTGTGGGGGAAAGAGGACAGTGCATGGTGAGTCAGGAATGGGGTCTTTGATGAAGAGAGCAACTCTGCCGCCAGGAAGAGGCTCAGGTCTGTCATACCGGAGAAAGGAGTAACCAGGGAGAGATACTTAGGAGTCAGAGACATGTTGATGGAGGAAAGTTTCTGTTAAGCAGATTATGTCGGGTTTGTCAGTGGCAACCTGTATGGAAACATGTCAGGTTTGAGTGAAGGCCCCAGATGTTTGACGTCCACACTGTTAAGGAAGAGGGATGGGAGGAGGCTTTGGGTGCAGGGGATGGGAGCGGGAGGAGGGAGGATGTGTGGAGGTCGGGAGATATGTTTACAGGGTGTGGTGGATTCCAGAAGAGCTTGGGGAGAGGGCCGGATGAGGAGGAGAAAAGGCTTGGTGGTGTAGGTTGAGGTACTGTGGGGAGTTATAAAAGAGGGCAGTTGAAGATTGGAGAAGGTGGAGTGATGAGATGGAAGAGAGAGCGCAGGGGAAGGATACAGCTTTGTGGATGTGAGGCCGGGGGGGGGGGACTTTGCGAAGGTGGAGTGAGGGGAGATTGGAGGGATAAGGGTGAGAGGGGAGAGTTGAGGAAGATGGGTGAGGGGGAGATTTGAGGAAGAAGGGTGAGAGGGGAGAGTTGAGAAAGATGGGTGAGGGGGTGAGTTGAGGGTGAAGTGTGAGGAAGGAGTTTTTGAGAAAGGTGAGAGGGAAGAGTGAGAAAGTTGCTTTGCAAGGGATGGGTGATGATGAGAGCAGGCACGGCCAAAATGCAGGAGGGCGATGGGTAAGGTGAGGACAGGGCAGGGTTAGGGTGTAGGGGAGGGGGAGCGTAGGGCGAAGGAGGAGGGGGGGAGGTAAGGAGAGTTGTTAAAAGAGTGTGGGGGATTGCAGAAGAACTTGGGGAGAGGGCCGGATGAGGAGGAGAAAAGCTCGGTGATGGGTTGAGGTACAGTGGGGAGTGATGAGAGGGGACAGAGGGCAGTTGATTGGAGGAGGTGGAGTGATGAGATGGAATAGAGAGGGTGGGGGAAGGAGGCAGCTTGGTGGATGTGAGGGGGCGCAACTTTTGGAAGAGGGGGTGAGGGGGGAGAAGGGTGAGAGGGGAGAGTTGAGGGAGAACGGTGAGGGGGAGTTTTTGAATAGGTGAGGGAAGCTTGGAGGAGGAAGAGTGTGAAGGTTCCTTTGAGAGGGAGGGGTGACGATGAGAGCAGGCATAGCCAAGGAGGGTGATGGTAGAGGTGAGGAGAGGGTAAGGATGAGACTTTGTTGTGGTATGGTGAAGAAGAAGGGAGCGGGCAGGGGAGGTACAAGATTTGAGGGGTTGGGAAGAGGAGGAGGTATGCTGAGAGGAAGGAAAGAGTATGTTTGTGGTGGTGAGTGTACTGATTGAGAGAGTGGGATATCTGTTAGGTTAGAGTGGAACCCACAGATGTCAGAACACCACACACATTGGAACAACAGAGGAGGAGCTGATATTGAAGCAGAGGACAGTGAAGAGTTGTTAAAGGTGGAGGTAGGATGAGGGGCAAGATGGGAGGGGTAAGGAGAGGGTATAACAGGTGAGGTTTTAGGAGGAGGTAGATTTAAGGAGGTGAGGGTGAATTGGCACTGAAGTTGGAAAAAAAGGACGATTGATGGAACATGAACATACATTGTAAACTGGGATTTAAATATTTTTTTTAAGTCAGAGATGTGATTCCAGATATTACATGAGGGTTGCAATCAAGGAGAAGTAAGAGAATGGAGAAAAGAAACGTAAAATAAAGATATATGTCAGAAGAACGTGTTACATGCTTGGAAAAAGATCACCAGTCTGGCGGGTTCTCCACTGGTTATGTTCATTTCACAACATGCGATATTCAATTTCATTAAAATTTTAAACCTCAAAAAACATGGAACCTTATCCTAAAATAAGAACCTTAACCTATAAATGACTCACACACACACACACACACACACACACACACACACACACACACACACACACACACACACACACACACACACACACACACACACACACACACACACACACACACACACACACACACACACACACACACACACACACACACACACACACACACACACACACACACACACACACACGAAAACGGTGTGTGTGTGTGTGTGTGTGTGTGCATCCAAATGCCTTATCAGGCTTCGAGGCTGCTCGTCCTGGTTAACCCACCCTAACAACATTATGGAGTGGGTGGAAGGGGCATCATCCCTAGTTCCATCCAAATGTACATGTTTTCGTTTGGCCTCCTTCCACCCATAATGTTGTTGGGTGGGTTAATCCAGGATGAGCAATCCATAAACCTGAAAGATACAGCTGGACGTGCAAATGGTTTTCTGGTTTGCATTGACTGCCAAACCATTACATGCTTTAATCGCCATCAAAAGGTTGGAGAAGTATGCCAAAGTCATCTGCATTTCAACTCACTGCCGTCCGAACCGATTACATGTATTAAGTTTGTATGCTATGACATATACACACATAATACATCTACAACTGCTTTTATAGTTCAAGTTATTCCCATCTTCTTGTGGGGTAGGGCAGGGAAAGTTTTGGCCTGCCTTTCACGAACCAGCTGACCAGGCTTGATGTTTGCCTGAAGATGACAGGAGTTTGTAATTTGTTCCTGGTTCCAGCGATAACTTGATCATACTTTTTGTGAAAGACACCGTGGGATCTTTAACATCCACCAACTAAGACTGCCATATGGGATGCCCAGTTTAACATTCATTCGAAGGAAGGTGTACACATGACTGGCCCTACCTGAAAAACACCGGGATGACAGTTTATAGGTGGGTCGAGATGCAAACCCAGGCATGACATCTCAGAGGCGACTGTGCGTACCTTTATGCCATCCTGCAAGCCAGATGCTACATACATACATACATACATACATACATACATACATACGCATGCACACACACACATATATATATATATATATATATATATATATATATATATATATATATATATATATATATATATATATATATATATATATATATATATATATATATATATATATATATATATACACACACATCAAATATAAAGCTCTTTCAAACCCCTGACTTACTGATTGACTCACTAACTCATAATAAAGATTGGTGCCTTCCAGGTGATGTAGAAAGCTGAAATTTTGCATGTCGATGGACATCAAAGCCAGTACAATGGACAAAAAAAAAACACCGCAGAATCCTCGGACAACATCCATAAACGAAAATATAAATAAATAAATTAAATATGAAAATCAAATGCAGGTGAGCAACCTGAGACAATGAGAAAGCACGGTTTGTATGCTCACACAATGTGTAAGCGCACCCCACTCGTATGTATACATTGTTGCGAATTCGCGCCCGCCGGCGTGCGGACGGCCACGTAACTCGGATCGCGGCACGTCGCCCACCGGACGGACAATTCAGTCGTGACCCTCCGGGAACTATCGCCCGGAGCCAGTCATGGGTGGGCCTTTCGACCTCACCACAATCGTGCCAATCGGCCACCCGCATACGATAGGGTTGTTCGCCAAACTCGACCTACCTAAGTACCCACGCGGATGGTAAACCGGGCGGCGATCATACCTCGCTGCAGGTCGACTCCGGACATGAGCCGCCTGGGTGGCCCATTCCGTACTATCGGGATAACCGAGCGGTGTTATCATCGACCTCGACGGTTCAGATTATTTACCGGGATGTTGCACCCACTACGAACCCTTTACGTGAAGCAAGATGGAGGGTCAATAGAGAAAAGACGAAGCGAAACGGGAAAACAGTTCACACAATGCACATTTATTTCCCGGCACACGGAGAGCACGTGTATATATACATACAGCCATACAGTCAAAATTCACATATAGCAATTAAAACAAAACAAAAAAACAACAACGACGCAGAGTTAATATCGACTACGCGGACACACGGCAACACTTATAGAGCTTTACTTTACAGACGGCACCAACACACATTTACACAAAAGCAAAGAAAAGAAGCCACCCTCATAGACAAGGGGGCAGACAGGCCTGTAGGCCAAATGTGCGCGTGACCTGGAGGAGCGGCCAGGTCCGCGAGACTGGGGGAGGGGTGGGAGGGGTCCTACCCGCGTCCTCGTGATGCGTTGGCGGGCGAGCCACAAATGTGGCCGCGCGGCTGTGCCCCGACTCCGTGCTCCTTGGCAGGTTTCGTTGGCACGACGTTTGGAGTGGGGTGGGAACGGGGCCCCCTTTTGCACTATCTCAGCGCGGGGGAAAGGGGAAATTGTTGATGCCCTGGGGGAGGGAGATGGCTGGCTGGCTTGGGTCCCGCGATGTGACGAACGGTTCCCCACACCGTAACCTCGTCGCCGACTGCCGTACTTCTCGCCTCGGACCCGAGCTCCCTTGCTTGCAGTTCCACCGCGACTCTTCTCCGTTCCGCACTCTCCTCACCCGACCGACCTGACTCTTTTCCAGAACTCTCTCTGCGACTCCAGAACCCAACTCACTTCATTCGCCTTGCGCTCGCCTTCTTATAGGCTGGCAGGAGCAGCTAATATGCAAATATTCGGATCAGAATGACCTCGGGGGCGGAGCCACGCTAGCCCATTGGTCAGAGGAAACGGAGGTGTGAATCTCCCCTGATCCTAGAATTTGCATATATCGACTTCACATACACGCGCCTGGAGGCGGGGCCAAGCCGCCCCGCGCTCGCTAATTGGACGGAGGAAAAGTGGGCGTGTAGCGTTTTTAATCCGAATTTTCCCTCGGAAAGGCCGCTATTTGCGCTCGCGGCTCAGTGCGTTCGGCACCAATTACCGAACGGACCTGAGACAGCCCAACGTTCAGTGTTCACAGGTGGTGCGGGAATGGCCGTAGAAGGAGAGACGTGAAGGTGGTGGAGGGTTTTCGGTTGTGGTTTGATGGTTATGGTGCCGTTTGGGAATGGCGGTGATGCGATGATGTGGGAGCGTCGATGGTGGTGGTGGCATGGTTGTTGGCGTTGTTGTTGTTGTTGTTGTCTGAGGGTTGGAGCATGGTTGTAGTTGGTGACGATGGCTGGTGTGGTGGTTAAGGTGGTTGTTGTGTGATGGCGGTTGAGGCGTGGTTGGTTCAAAATAAAGATAGAACAGAAAAACGACTGACTCAAAGCGTCGCAGCCCGGATGAATCACATAAATTCCCTCTATACAACGGGTTTGGGCTAACGACACATGTACTTAGAGATATCTCACCTACGGGCCCTTCATGGTGTAATGCGAATTTCCACAGCCGTAACAATATATATATATATATATATATATATATATATATATATATATATATATATATATATATATATATATATATATATATATATATATATATATTGTTACGGATTTTAGAATCCGGTCTGATGAATGCATCC